>NW_022196905.1:22078380-22102535 GCF_008632895.1 Mastomys coucha
ACCAACCAACCAACCAACCAAACAAACAAACAACTAACCAAACACAAAAAATAAACAAAACCCAACACTGGGCATAGTAGTGCACATTGGTAATCCAAAGCTGTGGAGGTAGATACAAATGAATACCTGGGACTCACATGTCAGTCAGCTTAGATTGCTTGGGGACTTCCAAGCTAATGAGAAATCTTCTATAACAAAAAGTGGGTATTTCTGTTGTCCCAGGAATTTGCAGGAGTTCACACATGTAATAGAACTAGATAAACAATGAATATGAGCAAATGGAAGTATTCTGATTTATGGATTTTATCAATGTCACTATCTAGGCTATGACATTGGGCTGTAGTTTTGTGAAATGTAGAGAAACAATGTATAGGCTATGAGGCATCTCCCTGCCATTGTGAATCTACAAATATGTTAATACAGATTTCAATTACAAATGTGTCTGAAGGTTGGCCTTAGTGGCCAGCATTTAAAACCTCAGCACACAAGAGGCTAAGCAGGAGTATCCTGAGTTTAAGGCTAGCATGAGCTAAATAAAGAGATTGTCTCAAACCTGCCTCTCAAATGCAAATGTGTTTGGCCTCTGAAGGGCCTAACATATAGCATCAAGTTCACTGAAAGTTAGGATTTCCTTTAGATGTTAAAATAACTCTAAAGGAACTTACATTTACTCTACATCCCCAAATATTAGTTACAGATTTTAATCTATGAATATTCTATAACAACAGGCTACCATCCATGACATAGGGACAATATGCTTAGGGCACATTTCAGACTCTAGGACTTACTAGTTTTGTCTCCTTGGGCAAACTGCTTAACTGATTCTCCATTGCTTCTTCTATACTGTTGTGAAAGATAGGACACATAATCCTGTGGGTGACAGCCTTGTGATCATTAGATACAGATGTGGCAATCATTTGTTTTCTGGTGTGAGGAATGATGCCTTGGGTCCTTCACATGTGTGCCCCAACTTCATTCTTAGCTTGTGAGGTCTGGGAATTTCTATTAGAGTAGGCACAGATTTGAAGACTCCCTCCTCAAACATTACTCATCATCTCAGGAAGACCACAACCTAGTGCAGATTTCAGATGTTCCTTTGTACAACTCAAAGTGCTGCTGCTGTGCATATAGCCAAGGGACTTTCTGGGTCCCAGAACAAATCCAGAGGCAGTCAGTGGATGTGGAGTGTGGAGTGGCTCGTACCTAATTGAACAGACTTTCTTCTCAAAGATGAAGAGTGGGGGAAGCTGGGGCAGCTCTTCAGAGCTCTATGCTTCTGTACTGTATACGAGGTTCTCTCCCTATATTGCCTTTTAATATGTTTAATTCATGTCTGTGAGGTCATAGCAAATGATATGGAGAAGGTGGTTGGTTGCTGAGAGCCATGGTTCAAACCTCGGCAGCTTTTAGTACCTTGCTTGCTAAAGCTTCTTGTTATCACATTGTGGGCAACAGGATTGTCAGTGGTACATTTCTAAGGTCTGCTATGACCATGAATCTAAGGTAGAAATGAAGGAGAGTTGGGCACACACAAGGAGGCATGGTGGGGACCCTGCAAAGGGGGGCGACTCAGTCCTTGTGTGTCTCAGACAGGAACAAGACAGATACGGCAATAGGCAGATAACAGGAGGCGAGGCTGCATAGATTGTCACTAGTGCCCAACTGCCTTGTCTCTGACAAGCGCATCAATGGAAATTGAGGATCCATCAGCCTCCAGCTGATATATGTATGTATGTATGTATGTATGTATGTATATATGTATGTATGTATGTATGTATATTCTGCATGTATGCCCTGGGCTGAAAAAGAGCATCAGATTTCATCTACTGTCAATATCTATTTCCTTATCTGGCTCTCTAAGGGCCTCAGACAACATGCTCTTCTGGCTTTCTGTGGTCTGGTGAGCTGCTGCCCAGCTGCCCCGGCTGAGCCTGTATATCTATCCTAAGAGACTTCACCCTTTCTCTTCATTCTATATCTTTCAGGAGCTTTAGTCTGTAACAGGAACAGAAAACTGCTCTTTTATCAGGTCAAACAAGAGTGTCCTTAAAAGTTTGAGCTAGTTTAGTCTAAAAAAAAAGTCAGACATTTCTTTAAGTGAGGACTTAAAGTGTGTCTCACAAAGAATGAAACTGGCTATTCAATAGCTCTGCCAAGCAGGGCCCGGAGGAAGGCTGTGTTTAGAGGCATGGGAGGCTCACTGTCTATAAGGAGCTTTCTCTAATGAGAAGCTACTTGTGCCTTCAGAGGGCACTGCATGTTCACTTGGGACCTCTTTTGAAGAGTAAAGCTGGGGTTGCCATTCACTAGAGGCAACCATCTTCAGAGACAAATCTTGACAAAGTGATTTGACGATCTTTCAATTTTGCAAGAATTCATGTCTTTTAGCTTCTCATCATCATGGGCAATGTGCTTTCTTGGGGTTAAGTCCAGAAAGCTAAATAAATCATTTGCCTAACCTCCTTGTTTAGGTTCCTCTGTGGGATGGGTGTAAGTATCTCATTAAATTTCTGGCAGCAATCTCTCATCAGCTCGGTGTGGGTGCAGCCAAGCCTCTGCAGCTGTTTTTGGATGAGCACAGGCTGAAGTGGTAGAAATGCTCTGCTGTCCTTAGCTCTGCAGAAAGGATGCTCTTCTTCATTCTCAGAGCACACTCTGAAACCCTTGCTTCCAGTGCAGCCTAGCTCTAAGGGAGATCGAGCCCTTCTTTAAGACTTGATATAGCAAATACTTAAGTGTTCGTGCTTGGGCTTGGGACCTTGGGACAAGTCATCATGTGCATGAAACACAGGTGTTTGTGGTCTCTTGTCTGTTCTGGGCCCATACCTGGAGCTGCTCAGCATCAGTAGTTTGATTTCCAGTCTCTTAAGCCAAGATAATTTTTCTGTGTGCTTCTAGAGGATACTGGATGCTGAGTCTCTTGTTCTGAGGGGGTCTAGATCTTACTGAGACTCTAGGAATGCAACATGACTTCCTTGAGCCTCAATTTTCTACTTCACAGTACAGGAAGTATCTCCCTTGAAATCTGCAAGAATTGGACATTTTCTGACTTAAAAATCACACGCACATGCACACACACACACACACACACACACACGCACGCGCGCGTACACACACGAACACAAACTAGAGCGGCTACATATTTTTGATTATGTGGCTGACCTCCCCACACTTGACACTCTAGTATCTGCGACTCTAACCTTAGCCTGCTGTTCTCCACCTCCATAAGCACAAATTTTCAGTTCTCCGTTGGGACTTAACTGTTTGAATGTGTTTAAAATTGGTTTGATACTTTTTCTGCTTCTGAGTGGGACTTGACCACTGTGCCTCTTCTTGCCCAACAATCTTGGCTGTAACTGGTCTTCCTTTTTGTCACCCAAGTGTGCAAGAATTTGCCAAATATAGGTTCTGAAAGCAAACAGTACACCCAGCCAATCTGGGCAGCATCATGAAGAGATCATCTGACTTATTTGGTGTCTTGTACTCAACAGCTGATGTTTTCTTATTAGCAAAGCCAGTTTGTCTTCCTTGAGGACCCCACTCCCTCTTCCCAGTGCCAGATGATCTGAGGTGTTACCAGAGCACAGACTTTGGCATATTGTCTCCTTTCTGATCATGAACATTTTAGTAACATTTTTCTAGCCAGAAAGTTAATTGCCATGGATCAAGTACAGGTGGAAGCAGGTTAAAGGAAAAGGCATGTTTCCACTCTGCCTTTAAACCTGAATCAGCGCCTGATATCCTGTGGGTTCACTGAACAACCATGTTTCTGATACCAGTGAAATTCTCACTGGGTATCTACATCTCCCACCATATAAGCCTCTGCTATGAGCTCAGTATCTCACTCTTGTCCCATGTAGGGGTTGCTTGGATTTCTCTGCTATCCAAGCTTGCCTATCAACTGCATCTTCCCTAGGCAGTCCGTGTGGAGCACAGAAAGGGACATCTGGCACACAAATGCTGTTGAAACCCAGGTACTTTTATGATACTGTAGTTACTACCCTCATTTTGCAAGTGAGGAAACAGGCATGGGTGGTTAAATAACTGCAGGGGGCAAGGGAGAAGGGGTCTCCAGGATCCAAACTCCAAAGCTAGACTTAGACCTGTGCTTGGGGAGCTGGACAAGCCTGGATTCTATTTCAATTCCAGTAGCCACTAACAAGCACACAGAGAGCTTCTGTGTAGCAGAGCTACACATGGATGGAAGCCCTTGGATGCTGCGTGTCCACAGTGGCTAGATAATAGGACGCCTCATAAGAACATTCAGTTTGGGTTTGTTTCTCCTGAAAATAGTAGGAAAGGGGATAGAAAGATCGGGAATTGGTACAAACTGTTCCTTTTTTTTCTTTAAATGAACATCTCATAGCTGAGACAGCTGCAAGACCAATTGCCAGGGCCTGGCAGGGAAACTTGCTGTGTTTATTTTCTCATATGTTCTTCTATGACCTTCCCTATCTGCCCTCCCAGTGTGGTTTCTGAGAAGCAGAAAGTTGGGAGCCTACTCAAGAGATCCTGGCTCTTGTGTCAAAAGGCACAAGGCTGTAGAACTCAGTCCTGTCCTAATTATGCACCAAACATCCTTCTCTAGTTGAAGAATTTCCATCTGCTATATAACCAAGAAAATGAGACCTTGTTGATAAAGCATAACCAAATATATACATGCATACACACACACACATACACATATACACAGGCACACACACACACGCATACACACAGGCACACACATTCTACCCTTGTTTTGTTTCATATATATTATATATTATTGTATTGTTTCTTTTTGTAATTTCTTTGAAATAAAAGCTATGAATATCATCTTGGTGCACGCATATCCAACACACATTGATATAGTCAATACCCACAAAATAATACTTGTTTAAAATCACTATGCCTTACCTGGTGATATGATTAACTGCTTTCTGCTTCCTCCAGTGGTCGGGCAGTGATAGCACCTCTATTTTTCATGCAAAATTTACAGCATGGAAGCAGCTCAGAAGGCGATCCAGGGTCTGAGGAAAACTAATAGCATGGGCTTTGCAGCTCAAGTGATGATGTCACAGCTGTCTGTAGGATGTGCAGCAAAACCAGGTTGTGGGAAGATCACTCGGCCAAGAATTCAGAGTGCACAACTATGGTCAGCCCCTGGCTTTTCTCTAAATAGCTCTGACTGTCCTGACTCTTAGGAGAAAAGGACATTAGCAGGCCACTTACCTGGATCCCTGCTTTGGAAACAGCTGGTTGTCCCACTGGTTGTGGGGTCCTTTTCCTTTGTAACATTTCTAAGTGTTAATGCAAATTTCTTTATTCTTGTCTTTTTTTGTTGCATTTGCAGACAACAGAAAGAAAAAGCTGACTGGATTGAGGAAAGCCATAGACTAAACCATACGTGTGTGTGTGTGTGTGTGTGTGTGTGTGTGTGTGTGTGTGTGTGAGTGTGTGTGCGCGCGCGCGCGCGCGCGCGTGTGCACGCACGTGCATGAGTACGCGCCCTCACAGGCATGTGGACTTGTGTGTGTATGCCTATTTTCCTGTGTATATTTGTAATCATGATGTTTCAATAATTTTATGCATGTTTGTAGGCATGAACATGTGTGATATACACATGTCTATTCAAGTGCACATACACATATGTATATTTGAGGAATGGACAAATCTGCTGACTCCTCTTAATTTCCCATGTTACCATTTTGGTTTCTTATTAGCCTAGATCCTGTTCAGAGGCAACATGGTTCCTACAGGGCAGATAAGTTTTCTTACCATAGACTATTTCTTTTGCTATTTTTTGAATGGCTAGAAGTTGCATCTCACTGTTCTCTACACACTCATGTCTCTTCCCTTGCAAAGCCCAGAGGGTGACTCATACACTCTGTCCTCAAGTTTTTCTCAGTGAAGGCTGTCAGGCCTGATGACCCATCCACGTGCCTACTGGTTATATTTAGGATTGAGAGTACTCATTAGTAGTTGAACAGATCCATACTATGGGGGGCCAGTGTGCTGGAAAGCATCCCAGTGTTGTGTATCCAGTGAACTTTTGATTTACATGGGTACCATCATGATGGCAAAGGAGAATCTATTGGTGTTAGTAGAAATAGATATTCATGATTCTGCCTTATTCTTCATAAATATTACATTTGCAGTTAATCTCCATACCTGGACAAATACCTATTGGTAAATAATGGCGATCCACTGTCAGGGCTCCTAGAAGGCCATAGGTGTGAGTGTTGGAATCCTTCTTACACTTTGGTGCATTGTACCACCCCCTCCCTCATCTGCTTCTGCCTAGAGGGCTCTCTGAGTAATCATAGCAGCCTTTGGGTTGTCAACATGATTTCTGGAAAGGGCTCACTTCACAAGCACAGCAGGTGAGCACTGAGCCACTTTTGAGGAGTCTGGGAGACACTGAGCATCACAGAGTAGTGTGAAAGAGTGGGTCAAGAAACAAGCAACTGCCTGACTTCTTTTCTTGGGCCACATTTACATCCTCATCCTAGAGTGTGGTGGGGAAAAGGTGTTGATTTTCTGCAGCTATGATGACACAGATGTCTGTGAGAGATGAAAATGGCCTGTATGTCACACTTTGAATTATGTATCCCTGGGGTATCTGCAGCCTTCTTTGCTAATGTTTACTATGACTTTGTACAACAACATGCTCTTTCCCCAGATGAGGAATCTGAGGCCACGGAGAGTTGCTTGACTCTGGAAACCAGGTCTTGTGACAGACCAGTTCCTAGCATCTACCGCAGAGATTTGCTCTCTTGGGTCAGGTGGATGATATTCAGGGCAGGTGGTAATGAGCTGAGTGGGAGAGGTTAAACTGTCACTTTCTGGGATTCTTCATGAGCTTCAGCCCACATTGAAGGTGTAGCTGGAGGGATTAAGGAAGAGGAGGAAGGCAAGCATCTTAGGGGATTCTTTTATCTCACGCTGTATGGAAGACCCAATGATACACACTGACAAATCATGGACCACCAGCCTACACTTGGGCTCTCATGCTGATCCTTTCTCGTACAGGGACCATGTCTCTCTGATTTTGCCATCTGACCCTTCTTCTCCCTGTCCTGGGTATGTACTTGCCAAACTCAATGACTCTCCCTCACATATTCTATCTGGCCCTGTGATCTCAGGCTCCTGGAACCCTTCACATAGCCACTAGTCAAGCCACTGTTCTTATAGCCTCTGGCATTGTGACCGGAGACCCATGTCTCATCGTTCCCCAGTAGCACTTGGGACATAGACACACGCTTTCATATTTCATATGGCCCAGAATATTATTCCCCATCCTCCTGTGGGCATGCCAGTCCCCCAGGCACCCAACCTGATCTTTATAAACCTTTTTAAATATGCCTCCTGCCCCTTGGTTTGTGGTGGGGTGCTGCTACTACCCCTGTCAAAGTATCTAAAACTTGTAAAAACATCTTTGTGGTCCAGCTCTTTGTAGGGACTTGAAATCACTTGACTCTGACAAGTACTTCCAGCATTCTTTCATGGTAAAGGGTATATTCATATGGGGCTCTCTTCTCTGCTAAGGTTGTTATTGTCTGGGGATAGGCAGAAGTCTGGGACGTGGGCTAGGGCTCATTCTTGATCTACAAATATGGTTTGTGTGAAATTGTTTAGCTTAGGAGCCTGGAAGGGACTGTCTGTCTCTTTGGTAAATTTCTAACCCTAGTGAGTACCTATTATTAAGAGAGATACACACATATATGCTAACACATTCTTTTTTGAGAACTGTAGACTTTGCTTCATAGAGAATACAGAGAAGTAGAGTACAGAATATCAACCAATCTTATAAACAATAAAAATTTTTATTATGCATTTAGAATTTCTCAACGAATGTTCATGCTCTTTGAATGAACAATTCATGTTCTAAAAAATATATCCTAAAAGGAAAACAAATAATTTCTGTAACAGAAGATTACTTTCATATTATCCAAATACAAATCTTCATTAGAAAACAACATCATTATGGCAGTCAATTATAGTGAGAATATCTTTATATCTGTTTTCCAAACTATGAAATATTAGTCATTGCTTTGGTTATTTTTGAAGTTTCATTAAATTGATAGTGATAAAAAAACTTTGTAAAATATGAAATACACGTTTTCTAGAATTTTATCCTTGGAAAAGCAGATCCCTAAAATTTCACTGAATAAAGCTATATACATTTATATCTCCTGATGCCATCTTTGGTACTTATGCACACATGTTACACTGGCAGTGTATATGTAGTTCTATAAAGCAATTCATGTGTAGATAGACTTTATCAATATGGTATGTACATATCAATATGATATGTACAAGGTGACCCCCCATATATACTCAATGTATTTATCTGTTGTCAAGCTACATATTTGTCTACATGACTGAATTGAAAAGTCACCAAAATGAACATGGGAATTGTATTTACTAAACAAAATGTCTATGTGGAATTAACTTTCTTCATTTCTAAAATTTTGTCTTCAAAATTTGCTTTTATGTATTGCTTTTTAAAAAAGGAAAACAATGTACTTAAAAAAAAAACCCGACTTTATCCACCATTGCACATTTATGACCCTTAAGACTTTCTCAAAGTTGGAACGCGATTTAAATAAAAATAGCAATTGCCACGACAATGGGCATTTTCCCCTCTGGCAGTCACACAATGAGAATGCGCTTGACACACAGCCCAGAACATTCCAAGTGCACTAAGAGCAGGAAACACATTCAAGCTGAGATCATTATAAGTTACTAGATGACAATTTGTTCTAAGTTCTGAAAGCGAACCCAGCAAGTATGATTTGGCTACAGGAATCGAAAACTAAAAATCATTAAAACTCAATGCTTCTAATGTTGGACAACATTTTTGCTGTTGTTTGAACCTGGTCCCAATGTCTGCATTGTTGCCTAGGGCCCCTTGTGAGAGCCACTGGATTAGTGCAGGGGCACCCACAACTAGAGAAAAGTTCAGGACACCAAGATGCTTGTTGAGCATTATAATGATATATTACTATCCTTAAAATCTCATTGCCCAAGGGCTTTGTTCTTCCGTCCTTCCTTTGTCCTTCCTTCCTTCCTTCCTCCCTTCCTTCCTTTTTTCTTCATATTATTAAAAGCAACTGGAACTTTCAGATGCCCCAGTGCCACTGATAGTAGCAATAAAGTGCCCACTTCAACACATAGAGTACGTAGATGTATAGTGTTAGCTGGGCACCCAGAGGTGTGAGCCCCAAATCACCCACATACTTCTAGATTTCATCAAGTTAACAACGAAAGGCAAACATTTCAGAGACCTCCCATAACAGTATGAGATGTGTGGTCAGCAAGTTTTGCATAGCCTGAATTTCCATGAACTTAAATTGTTTCCATGGGAAGAGATATCACTTGGATGGGAGAGGCCTTATACCTATGTGATCTCTGTGATCTTCAAGAAGGATGGGAGGAAGGAAGGGAAGGGAGGAGAAGGAAAGGGGAGGAAAGAAGACAGGAGAGAGTGTCAGTAAAGAAAATGAAAGATAAAATCCCACAAGACTTCCTGGGTCCCTGGGTTGAAATTGTAAAAGTTGTATGCATGAAAGAAAACACAAATCTTCACTGGGGACAACATCTAGCTTTCCAGCCCACTTCTTGTCCACTCTGATGTTGGCAGTGCCGCTTATAGCTTCAATTCCATCTCCAAATTTCTTCTTCATTTCTCTCGTGTTCTTTCTTCTCACAGAAACCCAAATGTGAACCACTGTGTTCTCAGTACAGGAAAGAATTTCTTGAGATTCTGTCAATATAGTGGAATTCTATTTGTTTTTCTATTTCTAGTGTTTTTCTATTTGTGTTCTTTCTAGACTATTTTCCTATTGTGAGCTAAACAGTAAGTCCTTAGGAAAATATGGCACTGGTCCATCTTACCCAACTCTTGACCTAGATTTTGGAGATTGCAGCCCAGGGATTTAAGCAGGCTAAGCTAGGGCTCACAGCTGAATCATACCGCTTCTCTTCGTACTTTACAGCAAGGGTACCTTCAGGAGAAGCTTCTTATTCAAGGTGGATGGACATTGCTTCACTGTGGAAGATTGGACTTTTGCTCTCCTTCCTCACCTTGTCTAAATATTCTGCACTAGATTGTTACATAATCTTTATGACTGGATTAATTGAGCTAAATGGCAGGGGCTGCATTTCTACAGTTATGAGAAAAATAAATACATCTTAAAGAAGCAAAGAGAAAATAAACTTAAATATACCCATGCCCATGAGGCAAATTTGTTCTGCCTGTTAAGCAAGTTTCTAATAAAACAAAGCACTAGATAGTTGGAAAAGAACTAGACCTCTGCTGAGATCCAGTTTATTTGGTTATGCCATAAATGTTTATAGGACACCTAACTGTGTCCCAAGACTTGGACGGTGTTAAGGATTTAAGGACTCTCCTGTCCTTTAGATACATCTTTTCAATGTGTGCTCTGTGTGCGATGTGGATCACATATTCAAGAACACGTGCATGTGTGTGGTGTGGTGCAGTGCGCTGTGTGTGTGTGTGTGTGTGTGTGTATGAAGATGTGAGGATTTCATGGAATTAAAGATGTATGTTTCAGGCCAGGCAGTGGTGGCACACGCCTTTAATCCCAGCACTTGGGAGGCAGAGGCAGGCAGATCTCTGAGTTCGAGGCCAGCCTGGTCTACAGAGTGAGTTCTAGGACAGCCAGGGCTATACAGAGAAACCCTGTCTCGGAAACAAAAAAAGATGTATGTTTGAAATCACACATCTTAAGGACTCAGTATGGAAGGGAGACATTAGGAGTCATGACTTTTGTAAGCCTGAAACACTACGGCAAAGGGTATGAACCCTCCCAGATGAAGTGTTAACAGGATAAAGGTGCAAATGGGGATGGGATGATTAGATTTGTGAGCAAAGCAAGGGAGTTCGTATGAGAGTAGTCGACAGAGTAGACATGAGGAGAAGGAAAATAATTTGATACAACCCCACAGGGATTTCTCATAGGAGGTAGAAGTAAAAGATACAAAGGTCGAGAAACAAAACTTTATAGAGTAGTAAATAGTTAGGGAAAGGACAGAGGCTCCAAGCTCAGACAGGAACAGGTGAGAATGGGAGAGATTTTAAAGAGAAGTCATGTAGTACAGTACACCTACTCCACTCCCAGAGCATATACAGAAAAGAAGGGGAAAGGTTTGTAATACTCTCCATATGTCTTAGAACACACACACACACACACACACACACACACACACACTACACAGAAAGAATAAGGCAGGCATCACAGCCCTTCATTTTTATAACATACTTGTACACATCAGTAGATTACATAATTGGATAGATTCACGGTAACTAAGTGGATTAACTAGACAGATGTTTCTTTACTGTGTTATGTCTCAACGCTTTAATATAATAGAATGATTTGTTCTATCTGATGGGAAAGGTTTAATCTGGAGGGTACACCTTTCTTCTTTGACCAAAGCATCAATTCCCTTTAACATGTGGTATTTTTCAAGGGTCTGAAGACACGGTCAAACTGCTGTCTTGATTTAATGAAGAACTCTCATTAGCTGTGCTAGAGAGAGCAAGAACACTTCCATTTGTTCTTATCAAGCATTCAGGAGAAAGGGCCATATCCCATGGGGCCTGTGAACACATTAGCAAAGATTAGTAAGTAAGGCTCAGTAATGAGATGAGGAATAAAAATGAGAAGGCAAAAGTAGCCAAACAGAAGCCAAGGTGGGAGGGTAATGGTGAGGAGCCTGCTGCTGCTATTGCTGCTGCAAAATGTGTAGTAGTACCTATACCACTGTTCGTTTCATAGCTGTGATCCTTCGCGTGTACTACTTTCTGATCCAAAGTATGTTATAAGTGTAGAATATTTAAAATGGATTATCTCATAAGGGAAACGCAACCATCCCCTTTAATGGATCAGGAAACTGAATCTTAAAGGTTGAAATTTTTAGGGTTACATAGCTAGTAAATGTCAAAGACCCCTGCTTCTACAACTGTGCTCTGACACAGAACCCCTGACTGTGACCGCTCACTAACAGAGCTGGGGGGCTTTAATTTTGTTCCAGGCACTGATTGCAGTTAGCAAACATCAAATGTCACTTCATCTCTGAAGAATGTGCCATTATTCCTAGTTTATAGAGGAAAAAGAGAATCTCATCCAGCCCAATATTATCCACCTCACTCTTAAACTTAAGACTGTCCCATGGAGAAAGAAGATCATGAACTGCATGTATGTGCTTAATCCATAATCAGTGTGTTTCTGTGCCTCAGAGGCCAGAGCGTACCAATGTCCCAATCTGCCGATAGAAAGTGGTATGCGGTGTGTATGGCGTATTAAATAGTTTGTGCTCAGCTCCTATCTAGCACACAGGGTAATCCTGAAAGAGAGAGCCTTCCTGGTGTAATTTTCAGAGACCTGGCCCCTTGCAATATTCTCTCATGCATTTCCATGTTTATTTGGTTCCGTAGAAGGGGAAGAGAAATCCAGGTAGAAAAAGAAAAGAAAAGAATCATAGGCAGACTGAGGGGAATGCAAGAAGACACAGTGCTTGATGATGGAGACTCCCAGGGGATGCCTCATTTCACCCTAAATAGGGAAGAGGATCGGAAGTACAGAGAGGTGAGATTGGGGCTAGCTGAGATTCCCAAATGTCTGTGCTGCACAGGACAGCGTAGGGATGCTGTTTTGTCTTGTTTGTAATTGCTTTGAATTAACTTATGATTAGAATTGAATAGAGCCTGCTTGTTAGCCAGGAAAGACCTTCCTGGTTGCAGTAAGAAGCCTGTATCAGCATAGGAGCCAACCCAGAGCTACCACTTGCAATGGTCAAAACCAGAGGCATGAAGACAGAAACAGACATTGGTCTGTGTTACATGAGGAAAAATAGCACAGTGCCTTGGCATTGTTGGCACACTCAAGCATCTGCACACTTTGTTCTAGGAACAAGGTCAAGGATGTGGAAAAACCATGAGCTGGAAGCATCCCCTTCTGTCTTATCAAGAGGATGGGTATGTTGTCATGACCAGGTTGTGTATTAGAATGAAAAAAATGTGTCTTTGAATGCTGATATGTCAAGGTCTCACTGTGTGGAGGAAGACTCCAGGAGTCCTAGCTTTCCAAAGGGGAAGACCTAGATGGTTCAGTCTTGTTCAGAGAAAGGACTGTGGGTACAGACAAATAGACAAAGTTATTTGTTGCATAGACCCAAAGAAGGCACTGGACTTTGCCAACACCCTTTAGTGAATAAATACATACGGGTGTGGAAGTTCTTCCTCTCACTAAGAACTTCTGAATTTTTTTGGTACAGAAAGTTTTTAATCAAGAAAAAAAGAAAAGAAGAAGCTTTGAATTCTGCAGAGAAACGTAGCTGAGGAGTCGAGTTTTAGGGTTCCTTTCTCAGACCCCCATGATATGGTAGAAAGCGTTGTGAGATTAGAATACTTTGGAATAGCAACTCAATCTTCTAGCTAAGTGGCCCTTTGTTTCTTGGAAACTATTTTCTTACAATTAAACTGACAACTCCTTTGATCCAGTGAATGCAGCTCTCACAATGGTGAGCAAGCGAACGCAGGTTTTACTAATGAGTTTTCTACCATGTTGACACAGTCTAGAGGCTCTTTGGGAAAGGGAGGTATTTGGGAAAATGCCTCTAGCAGTCAGGGCTGTTGGGAAGCGGGGGCAGGGGGCGCATGGGGCACTTTTTGATTAATGATTGATGTGGGAGGGCCCAGCTCACGATAGGCAGTGCCACTCCCAGGCAAGCCAGTTAGTAGAACTCCTTCATGGTATCTGCATCACGTCCTGTCTCCAGATTCCTGCCCTGTTTGAATTCCGGCTGTGAGTTCCCTCAGTGATGAATGTGGACCTGTAAAATGAAATAAATCCTTTCCTTCTCAACTTGCTTTCAGTCAAGGTGTTTTATCACAGCAATAGAACCCCTAACTAAGACACAGGTGAAAATGAATGGCTTCTTAAATGTAGATTGGATCTATCCATCTATCCATCAAGTTTTCTCAAGAGAGCGAAATCCTGTGTGTGGAAGCTAAATATGTGTGTGAGCAGAAGCATGATCTTCTGGGAAACATACTTGTTTCCAGGCTGCATGACTGCACGGTACCACTCGGGTACCAGGGATGCTGGCACGGCATTCACAGGAGGCAGAATGTAGTCCGCAATGGGGGTCCTCAGTCTGTGTTTCCCGGGGTGGAAAACAGTGGGCGGGTGGGCTCTTCTGTGTCTTCCTTTGGTAGCCTTTGTTTCTTCCACTGTTTGGGAGCTGGGAGCCGCAGCAGTAGGCAGGTAAAGGCAGCAGCAATGGGTAGTCTCTGTGAAGGCCTTGGGCATCAGAATCCATAGCCCTACCATGTTAGAGCTTTTGTATTAGCCTGGAAATTGGGACTCCTTATCCCTCAACATTACAGTTCTTGGCCTGGTGCCTGAGCTGTTTACTCTCAGTTGCTATCTCTCTACTTTCACTGTCCACTTTCTTCCAGCCTTGGCTACTTTTAAAGCATCTGTTTGCTGTCAAGAAACCCATTCACAGCCATGCTTTGTGATCGCTTTTGCTATTACGACTGGTCTAGCATCTACTCTTATCAGGGCTTCCTACTTCTGTTCCTTTTTTCTCTATATGAGCAGCTCAGCACACACTGTCTTTTTGAACCCTAATGTCACATCATCAGGAGGGACGGCACCAGGGAGAATCTCTCAGCCACTTCACCCAGTGAGCTGGTCATCCTGCCTGTAGAGCTGGAGATTGGGTTGTTCAGATCAGTCCCAATCTTGCCTCCTTACACCAGATAAACCATCCCTCTGCTAGGTTATGACCTAGGTGGAAATGGCACAGAGTCATCTAGAGTTCACCAAGGCTTGTAATAGCCAAAGGTCTGGTACAAACTGTTTCAAACAGGCCTGGCTCAGGCTGCGCCTTCAGCAGCTGCAACTGTTGTGTTATTCTCAAGGGGTCTGTGGAGTGTGTTCAGGATGACTGGTGCTGGCACCAGGGTAGCCTGGCTGGCTGTTTGACTGACAGTCTTTTAGAAGGGGGAGTCCAAGAACTACTAATGGGAAATGGGAAGTCAGATTGCCCAACTCCACAGCATCTTTGCTTATTTATAGACAAGCAATCAAAAGTGCTTATAATAAGAACATAGCAATTTGGCCAACAATAGTTTTAAGGTAGTTTTAAGGATGCTTAACACCTGTCCAGCATTCCAGGGAGTGGTGTGTCCTCTTTATCTATCACACAGACTTCTGGCTCTGGTCAGAAATTTTACCATCCCAAGTCTGTGTGTCAGCTTCATCTACGGTAACCCTTTCAAATTTCTTCTCTTTGCTCATAAGGTTTTGAAGGGCTAATTCTCCAGGTTAAATGTTTTGCATGTTGCCCAAAGAAGGTGGGAGTCCTAAGGGAGTGTTATAAGGGGTGCTGAATCACTCACCAGGAAGATGTTGGGCATAGCCTAATGTTCCAACAGACAACAGAAGACAAGAATTTGCAGAGTATCTTTGTCAGGATTCAGATACATACCAAGTTGCCTTGAAAACCTGAAAAATTCTCTTTTGAGAGAATGTAGCATGTATTTTTGCACAACCATGCCTAAGCTCAGTCATTGGGAAACAGCTGCTACCAGCCCCAACCCAGCTTCCCTTCAATCCACGGATAAAACACACACACACACACACACACACACACACACACGCACACGCACACGCACACGCACACGCACACGCACACGCACATGCACACACACACACAGAGTTGTTCATTTTCAACTTACCTACTTGGCACAATTGCTGGGCGCTACTATCTCTAGCCTAGAAGAAACGTGCCCTTATCATTACTCTTAGCTCCACACCTCCTCGTGCCCTAAACTCTAGTGGCTAGTTCCATCTAGCCCCTGCTAAATGCACCTGACTAACCGCCTGTAGGAACAGCCTGTGTGGCTACTCCGTTTCAAGATCTCGCATGGCTCTTCAATCCTCCTCCATCAGAAGAATGGTGAAACTCTCCTCTCCTCCCTGTCTCTCTTTGCTTCCTCTAGACCCAGAAGTCCCACCTATCCTTTCTGCCCAGAACAGGACCTTAGCATCAGAATTGTACCTACAGGAAGAGTTTCTTCTAAGCAGGCATTTTAGCATCAAACACACACCTTTATAGGAGTGGGAGCTGCTGTCTCACCCATGACTGCCAAACCTCTTTTAACTGATTCTTCTGTTTCAAATAAGGAACAAATCTGAGAGGTTGAGTCACTCTGACTCAGCCCCTCAGGTGACCTAGAACCAACTTCCTCAATATAGTAGTAAATTCTCCATGGGAGACACTCCCACCAGCCAGCTTTTAAAGAGGTATGTATGGAAGATGCCTGATTTTGAACTTAGCATGCTCAGAAATGTGTCTGCTTTACTTGTCTGTCCTATATGAGCGTACACATATTTTTTGACAAAAGCCCTTTGTTTTGTCCTTTCCTGGACACACTTGTTTAGGAGTTCAGAGAGTGACTCCTGCTTCAGTTTTCTTTCCTGGTTGTGTTCAGTGGCCTTGTACTGGCTGAGGGATGACCTGTTCTATGCTAACACAATGGGGACTGATGGTATTTGATGTTAATAACAGCTCTAATCATCATCTTTATGAACTTTGATGTAACTTGGACAATTTTATTTACTTGTTAGTCCCAATGCCACAATTGTTGTAAAAGAACATACAGATTTGGATGAACCTGTGATCAACACATCCTCTGAAATATTGTCATCTGTCTGATTAATGCTAACACCGTACCTCAACCACCTGTCACGGTGCTCTTCCCCCATATATAGCTATCTTCTTAGATTTCACAGAGCACTGTGAAGCCTCAGCACTCATATTACCTGATTCTATATTAAATCTATTGCCTATCTAGAGACCCTCAGACCTGTATACTGTAACTTCTTAAATTTAATATTTTATTTTTTATGGCTTTGAAGATGGTTCCCATATATTCCTTCCAGAAATATCCACGGTCCTCTATTGTAAACTTTTCACAGCTGTTTGATTGGCAGCTCCTTATATGACATTTTATTTGAAATTATTTTCATGAGAATTTGCTCTAGAATACTTATAAAAGTTACTCTTCTTAGTCCAAGCTAAAATCCTTGGAAACCAGTACAAATCAGTAAGTATAGACTTTGTATTCTAGTGTTTCAATATAATTTAAGCTTTTACTATTTATTAGTTTAGTGTATTTTTGCCTTTCTAGTGGAAGAAGGGGTTAAAATAACTTCAAAAATGTGAAAAAGAATGACTGTAATTCCATTGTCTGTTAGTTTTCCGTATCATAAAAAGTAACTGGGATCATCAACTTGTTGTAGGGTTAGATTTTTCAAAACCTACTTTAATAAGGGTTCTAAAATGCTTCACTGCGCTACCCCCTCCACCATCTAGCCCACTGTCCAAAGATAGGAGAGAAAGATGTGGAACCATTTAGAAGTAGTTCTTTGGAGCAATTCCAATCTCTTTTGTCAGGATGCCAACAGTCCAGTTCAGTAGTGTCAGGATACCAAACACGAATCCGAAGTGGTGGCACAATCCAACAGAAACAGCCAGGCATCTACTTGACTAGAACCAGCCAGGATGCCGGGAGTTCTTAGCCATGCCTCTTGAAATGAAGATGCGAGACCAATGAACCATTGCATGGCTAGCTATGCAAGCACCCTGTCACTGTCAATTGAGTCCTATTTATAGTCTCTCCAAACATCACATGTCCTCTCAAGTGTTTTGCCTTAGCAAAACACCACATGAATCTGCATTATATGACATAACCAGGAACTTCTACTTTAACTTGTAAAGAAAATCAAAGGTTATTTTGACCCACAGTTTTGGAGGATCTAATTTATGATCAGTTGGTTGAGTTCCTGTGGGCAGATGGGCGAAGAGGAAGAGCAAAACTACTCATCTCTCAAGCTGGAGAGAACAAAGATTGGAGAGGGACCCTGAAGTCTTGTTATCCCCTTTAAAGACACATGCCAGTGACTTCAAAACACCTCACTAGTCTCTATCTCTTAAAGGTCTGGCCACTCCACATTAGCACCATTCTGGGGACAAGGCTGTTTTTTTCCCATGGGCTTTTTGAAGCCTTTGGGATCCAGTCTGTAACAGGGGCCTTGCTGGGTTGTCATTTAGATGCCGTTAACACGCCCCTCTATAAACTTTTTGACATTATAAGAAACTTAGCTACTTCAGTCTCCAGTTTCTTCTGTGTGACTGTCTTCCCCTCCAGTGAACTCACTGAATATTTTAATAGACTAGGTAATAGGACTGGTAAGGAAACCTTATTTATGTAATATCAAATATTTAAGTATTTGGTAATAGCTGAAATAATTCCTAAATTTTTAGTTTATATATCAACACTTTTGTATTAGATTAACAGCTAACTTTAAGACCTGTTTGCTAACTGTATATTTAGAAATATTTATAAGCAGAGGACCTTACTTCACAGGCCTCTTTTGTGTAAATTATAACTTTCTGGGCTCTCCTGTCTCATTCTACAGCATGGGGATGAGATTTTATATGCAAAAGTGAATGAAAACAATGTCTCCATAGTCAAGAGTCTGTACCAGTTTGCTCAGGTTGCCTTAACAATTATCCATGAACTATATGACTTAAACAGCTATGCTTGGTTGTCTCCTGTTTCCAAAGGCTGGGAGTGGCAGACCAAGGTATGGACAGGTTGGTTCCTTCCAAGGCCTTGCTCCTAAGCTTGTGGAGAGCCATCTTCCCCAGTGTTTCCTTACATCCCCTTTCAACTACCCACATCCCTGTGTCAGAATCCCCTCTGTACTGAATTAGAACCAATCCCTATTTTAGCTTGATTCCTGCCGACAAGACCTTGTCTGTAAGTCCAAAAGAGTTGGACCTCAACATAAAAGTTCAGCCCACAACAGGCTCTCCATTTTACCAATAATGAGGTTTACTTTCTTAAAAACTATACTTTGGGTGGATATTTAAAGTGCTCTCCTACATGTAACTTTAAGATTATATATTTTTCAAAGTTAGGAAAACTTAATTGATACTTATACTGATAACCAAGCAAGAAATATTTGTTCTGGTGGGTCAGAATTGTAAGCAATCCATCAAGCCTGAGAAACTACAGACAGTTTTCATCAGTAAACATGACGGGCTAGTTTTACCTGGCAGTGAATTCGAGGTTGTTTGAGGCTGGTATGTCCTCTGTCCTTTGCTTTCTGACTAGGGTTTTTTCTGTTGTGCTTTCTGCCTTCCTCTATCCCTTTTTGTTGGTGGTAGGTTTACTAGTTCTCTCGTCCTCTTGAAGATGCAAACAGTAAAGGTAAAACGGAATGCTAGCATCCGGTCTCTTCTTCTTGGGTGGGTGGAGCTTGTTCACTAGTGAATTGAAGGCAGGGGAGCCCAAGACAACGAGCCACATGTTTCTATCAATGTGGGCCCTCACAAGGCCTTGTTAGATGTTCTAGTGAATTATAGAGAAGTAAACAGACACATCAAAAGCTGTTCCTCTCTTTGCCTGACTGCTGGATGTGGGAAGCTTGCCTCACTCAGAGACAGCCTTGCTTTCAGCCTTCCTCCTGGAGTGCAGTGTATAACTCATGCCATCCTCATCAAAGGTTCCAGGTGCAGTGTGAAGCCTCCCAGGGAACAAGACTAAGGTACGGTCTGTGTCCTCTGCAAACTGGGAGGCTGCCACCTGTCCCTGTTATGGGCACGGAGTTGAAGTGTCCTATTTTCTGCTTCTCACTTGACAGAACCAGGGAAATTCGGGGGGGGGGGAGGACTTGGGCCTGTAGAGAGGGTCTTAGGGACTGTACTTCATGGTACCACAAACTGCCTGGTAAAAGGTGGTGTAAATCAAACATGTGATCTTATTGTTTTTATTTTCTGTATTCATATACTGTGATATCTGGAATTAACCCTAAAAGGCATGGCTATTGCCTAGAAGAACAAGTCACCCATGAGGGCAGTTTTTCAAGTTAAATGGCCAATAAATACCAATGAGTCCTTCTTCGTGAGATGCTCACACTCACAACCACTCTGCAGCTGCCCCAGGGTCACATGCTCTGCAACCAGGTCAGCCCCTGAAATGTCAACCATGCTCTGAATCCCTCAGCTTCTTCCTCCAGTAGAAACGACAGCAAAGGTCACTATTCAGACATGCTGCCCTCTTTCTGCTGCCTGACTAGATGCTAGTATCCCCCAGTGGCCATGAGTGGCCAGCATTGGCCCTTCTTTTAATAATGGACACACATGGTCTATCTTCAATGGCAGTTGTCTCCTGACCTATTGATCTCATTGTACATTTTCTGGTAATATGCTATAGTCTACAACCTCAGCATACTAGAAATTACAGGACAATATTAAGGTGTTCAGAAAGTGTCAGGGCTTGGTCATGTCTGCTGCCAGTCCTCAGGGACTCACCTACGCCTGTGGTCTCTCTGAGGACCCTCAAGTCTTCCTTGAAATGACTTTTGGACTTAACCTCTCCTCTAGAATCATTCAGCTTCCTGGTTATCACAAAAGGTGGTAAGTTATTTTGTGTTTTCTATATCAGTGTTTTCTCAGCTTAATTAATGTGAAAATGAAGTCACTTTATGCACGGTCCCTGATAAACCTCTTCAGCGATAGAAATATTCTAGAGTCTTCCTCCTAGAGAGGCCTGTCCTTTAAAGTGTTGAGCCACACAGCCTGAGAATCCTAGATCACAAGGGGTTTCATAGGTAAGTCATAGTCACCTATGAAAAGTCATAGTCACCCTGAATACGTTGTTATTTTCCCAGCTCTCTGTTACCATCAGAATGTAGCTTGATATTTTCAAATAAACACCACAAGCCTGAAGTAAGTAGTAAAGATTACAGTGTGATTGTAGTGTCCCTCACTCCTATGTTAGATGGTTTCGCTCACCTATGTTTACTCAATGGAAGTAATCTTGTGAGCATGCTATGGAAACCACATCTCATGTTTTTGGAAGCCTCAAGAATAAAAGCAAGTGTGTGTTTTCTTCTCTAACCACCTTCCAATCAAAAAGCAGTGTTTAAATCTCCCACTTGTTGTCACCCATGTTGAATCTGGCTCTGAGAATCATTAACCCACCCAGGAAGAAGATGTATGTAAGGACTACTGCGGCTCACATCATTATGTGAAGGCATCAGTCAGGTCCTGAAGAAGCCAGAGGACTTTTAGGTTTATGAGGAAATTAATTCCACATATATAGACATAAACCTTTGAGTAAATATTTTAAAAAATGGAACCAGTGAATTATTTTTGCACATAAAAGTGCCTGAATTTTGGTTACTTGAAGATGTCCAGATGGCATGAGAGCTGGAAGATGAGATTCTAGGGGAGGGAGATATACCAACCTATCATTTAGCTAAATAACCAGAACCTAATTATTGTAGGTCTCCTTGGTCCTGGTTATAGTGTAAAAACATGGTATCTGCTGTTCTAATGTGGTTGATAAAATGTATGCATATTGGAATTGCTTCAAGTTTCTCTCCATTTAGTTTGATGTTGGCTACTGGTTTGTTGTAAATTGTTTTTACTATGTTTAGGTATGGGCCTTGAATTCTTGATCTTTCCAAGATTTTTATCATGAAGGAGTTTTGGATTTTGTCAAGTGCTTTCTCAGCATCTAATGAAATGATCATATGTTTTTTTCTTTGAGCTTGTTTATGTAATGGATTACGTTGATGGATTTCTGTATATTGAACCATCCCTGCATCCCTGGGATAAAGCCTACTTGATCATGATGGATGATCATTTTGTTGTGTTCTTAGATTCAGTTTTTGAGAATTTTATTGAATATTTTTGCATCGATATTCATAAGGGAAATTGGTCTGAAGTTCTCTTTCTTTGTTGAGTCTTTGTGTGGTATTAGATATCAGAGTAATTGTGGCTTCATAGAACAAATTGGGTGGAGTACCTTCTGTTTCTATTTTGTGGAATAGTTTGAGGAATATTGGTATTAGTCCTTCTTTGAAGGTCTGCACTAAACCTGTCTGGTCCTGGGCTCTTTTTAGTTGGGAGACTATTAATGATTGTTTCTATTTCTTTAGGGGACTCTTTAGATCATTTATCTGATCTTGATTTAACTTTGGTACCTGGTATCTGTCTAGAAAATTGTCCATTTCACCCAGGTTTTCCAGTTTCGTTGAGTATAGGCTTTTGTAGTAGGATCTGATGATTTTAAATGAAATGTCACTATGAAACATTTCTTGTTATCTCATTTGATTTCTTTCCTAGAAATTCTTCATCATTTCAGTTCTCAGATAAATGCCTTTTCAATCTTATAATTCTGACATGGTAGGAGACTCCAAGTTGAGAACAGAAAATGTATGAAGGGTCTTGATTTCTTTTCTTCTTCCTTACCATCCACTTTTCCTCCTCCTTCCTTAAACAGAAACACAATTTCCCATACATATTACAAATATAACCTAATTAAAACACTAATTGGGAACTATGCAAGAAAGAGAACAAGAAAGCCAACACACTTGAAAGTGTAGGGTAGCCATTATCAATGATATATATATATATATATATATATATATATATATATGTTCTTTATTTGTATCCTTTAAGGTAGTGGTATTTCCTTGAGAATAGGAACCCCTGACTTGACCTGCAAATTACACTGCATTTGACATCCTTGGCTGATGAGCAGCTCCCTGGTAATAGGAGGTACTGGCTTGTGTGTATCAGTGCTGACCTGGGGTCTAAGGCAGAGCCTGCATATGTTGCATCCTCACAGAAGTCCTCGGGGATGCTAATGCTCCTCTGTAGGAGGGAAATTGCTCTTCTCCCAGGAATGACAGAAGATGACTGACCATTGTACAGGACAGATTAGGAACTGTGACCATTCTAGAGGCATTATTTTCTTGTTCTTTTTTCCTGTGTCTCCTGAATAGAGTAAGATGTGTAAATTAGAAACAGGCTGTGGACCCTGCAGTCAGCTGGGCAAAGTTTCATGAACAGAAGATTTAGAGCACTTTAAAGATGAGCTCTGAATTCTGGTGGGAATTAGTTTTCATTAAACTCTAGATTGGTCTCATTTCATTGCTCAGCCTCAAGATGCAGGAAGAAAAAAGACAATAAAGGATTTAAATTTAAGTGATTTTCTGCAATTAAAGTCTTCTGGAATTTTAAAAAGCCCAATTATAATGGCATTTGCCAAATATAAATGTATTTTCCATTGGCTCAGCCAAGAGAAGCTAGATGGGCCATCAGATTTTCATGGGGCTGGTGGTGGCTTTGTGGTCCCCACCTTGGGAATCAGGGATAGTCCTTCAACTGGTGGTGGCACAACAGGACCTTTAGAAACTTTCTGTGGAGAGAAATGTCCTGTTGGCAGGTGTTCTTGATCAAACTCATGCTCTTGAAACTCACAGAAGTGGTCAGGTACCTGGCTGTCTTTCCCACAAAGGTTAATTGTCCTCATGACAAAGTCCAGCCTCAATGTCTATTATAATCATGGAAGACAACTAGGAAGTTCTTGTATTTGCCACCATGCTGGAGCTAAGAGCACAATAAACAAGCCCCAGGGCTTCCCAGAGCCTGCCCAGGCAGGGGTAGAAGATATGAAAGCCTGCCTGTGGCACAGCCCTCACCACAGCATCCTACACTACTGTACAATAGACTGCTTTGTGACTTTGCACACACCACTGGATGCCTCCATTTCTCTGTTTCCCACATGTATAAAATGGGGAGGGATGTTATAAGGTAGTTCCCAGAGTTTTGTGAACATTTAGAACTAATGCACATAAGCATAGACTATCACCTGGTGCCCACTACCACTGTAGGATTGCTAAGATACAGTGAATTAAACCACTTATTCTAGACTCTTACAAAGGTGACTAGCCTTGACTAATGTGTTACAGCAGGAATGCCACCTGGCTGTCTTGGAATGGAAGGATCAAAGGATGTTGGGAAATCCTCATGTTCCAATGGCCAAGAAGTTTGTCTCATCTCAACTTCCTTTCTGGATGGCAGACCAAGTTCAAATAGACCATTACTGAGAAAACTAACCATGAGTTGTGGTTTCATTTTCTGTTTCCTTTTGTTTATTGTGTTCTGCCTTATTTATTTATTTAATATTTTTTCTTCAAAAAAATATATTCTGATTACAGTTCCCCCTCTCCCATTTCTCCCAGGTCCTTCCTACCTCCCCACCCACCTAACTC
>NW_022196905.1:22102545-22113359 GCF_008632895.1 Mastomys coucha
AAAAAACAAAAACAAAAAAACAAAAAAACAAAAAACCAAAAAAACAAACAAAAAACAACAACAAAAAACAAAACAAAACAAAGCAAAAAACAAGAAACAAGAAACACACATTGAAAACAAAACAAAACAAAAAATAAACACACACACACACACACACACAAATGGAAGCCAAAATACAGAAGGAAAAGACCAATAAGAAAAAAAGTCCAAACAAAGCAATAGACAAAAATGTTAAAAACATTACCTTTGAATTCTTTTTGTGTTGGCTGACTACTCCTGGGTATGGAGCCCACATCAAGGTATGGTTAATGTGTTCAGAGAAATACTATTGGAGAAAACTAATTTTTTCTCTGCAAGCAGGTTCCAACTGCAGATATCTTCTTGATTACAGATAAGGGTATTCAGTTTGTTTGAACTTACTGATGTCTATAACTCAGGAGGAAAGGACCAAGGTTCTGGGTTGCATTTGGCACTCTTTATAAGGTGCTATCTACTTTTATAGAGCCTTTTAACATTACAAAAATTTTAACAATACATACTTTTGTTCATTTTTATGTATGTGGGATCCACATTTCATAGTATAACATCCCAAAGTCAAAATCCCTAGAAGCAGATTTTAAGAAGCCATTTCTATTTAAAACATCACTTTCATAGTCCTCATAAGAATCCGGTACACACCACAACAATGGCTGCAGTCAAATGGGTGAGAAAATGTAAACTACTGTGGAACATTTATTTCCAAGTCAAGGAGACTACAGTATGGGTGAAGGAAAGTGTCCTTCCAAAGAAAGATGGATACAGTCTAGTGGAGATTTATACTGTATTCATTGTAAATCTATTCACCCTTCTCTTCCAGGTGACAAAGCAAAGCCTGTTTGATATTGAGCAACAGGGCACTTGGGTGCTAACACTACACACTGTAATGCGGAAGCTTGTGACCAGGCTCTAAAAATCAGATGGAAAGAGAAGCTCGAACTTCAGGAGCAATGGCCGCCAGGGCAGCTGGGCAAGAGTGCCAAGCGCTGTTTGTCTCTTCACAGCATCCACCTTCAGGGGTGAAGCAAGAAACTGAATCTTCTATTGCCAGAGAAATGGAGGCTCTTGGACATCCATCAAGGAGAGATGATAGCATGTACCTCTTTTGTCTGTGTTTACAAACATGTTACAGAGTAAAATAATTAATTTTTTTCATGTCCTAAAAAAGGTGTAACATTCTGGTTGATAAGCTGTCTTGAAATCCATCATGGTGACTACAGGCTCCTCGCCATGCAGCACAGGTCTTGCCTCTGCTCATCACTGGCTGACAGCCCATGGAGGCTGGTCTGGCTTTGACCGCACAAACTTGTTATGGATGTGGTGTTCTCAGGGAACTGAGAGAGCTGCACAGGATTAGCTCAGGCTGGACCAGTAAGGAGAGCAAGGAAGGGTCCATTGATCCCTGCTGTCGTTGAAGTAACTTTGCTTGCCTCTTAAGTTACTCCTAAAGGTAAAATGATGCAGTCTATGTGAAATCAGAAGTTGCCATCTCCAAATTATCTTCTTTAGCTGCATCAGCAGCAAACCAGACAGTTACTTCCCTAATACTCTGACTCCCCAGGGAGCTCCCCACCCTTTCAGGGTTGACCCCTATTCTGTTATTCCAGTTTCTTCAGATTTTGTTTCTGTCTTCTGAACTGAGACATGATTCGTCATGTAGCTGTAACTATTAATAAAGTTTCAGGCTGGAGACAGTTTTCCTCTGTTTTAATAAATAAAACAAAAGGGAAAGAAGCAAGCCTGAGAGGCCACGCCCCTGTCTCTGCACAAACTGTGTGCTCTGGTTCTTTGATTTGCAGTCAGATTTCCTGTCATTGTTACTTAGAAACTTCCGGTGAAATGGACAGTAAAGCATTTTAGGGCTGATTATGGTGAGGTGCTCTCACTGGAAAGTCAATCTTCTTTCCATTCTGTACTTGGTTGTCCTTCACCCCAACCTTGGATGGGTTCTACTCTATGAGGGACTGACACCCAGAAATATTGCCTGAATTCTGTGTCAAGAGAGCACCATGTGTAATCCATTTCTGTGTTTGAAGTGCTTCATAATGAGATACAGCCTTGGCTGGGAAAGCTGGTACAGGTTCCTCATTTGCATGCACTACTTAGTCAAACACCAAGGGATAAAATTGGAAAGGAGCACTCCCAAGGGTAATCACAGGTTTTTTATTTATCCTGGAGGCCACTGGGCATCAAAGACCAACTAGATCTGAGCTGTTTCTAAATAGGGAAGACAGTTCGTGACTCTCTTCACAGGAGACATTATGGGCAAACCCTGGAGATTGCTGGTCAGCTGAATCAGATCTTCTCCCTCCATAAATAGAGCATAAGTATTCTTCCTTCATGGAAGCAGATTAAAATTGTAAATGAAACCAGTATATAGGCACATAGAAACATAGTTAAAAAGGCAGGGTGTCCAGCCACCTCTTTCCTGGTACTTACAAGTGCTTCTTTTGGGACTTTTCGGTAGCCATTCATTATTTATGTGTCTGAGTGTTTTGACTTCCTGTGCACTACATATCTATTTGGTGTTTGCAGAGATAAAAAAGGGGGGTATCAGAGTCCCTGGAACTAAATCTATGGGTGGTTGTGAGCCATTATGTGGTGTTGGGAATTAAACCTAGACGTTCTGTCAGGTGGTAAGGCTCTTAACAGCTAAGTCCTTTCTCCAACTGCCATTCTTCCTTATCTTTCAATGAATAAATAAATCTGAATACACTAATCTACAATGTAGTATGTAGAGAAGACTGGGCTTGGCCTCATGTTCCAGCTCAAGAAAGAATATAATCAGAACGAATATATGCATTGGAATCACAACAGATATGTACATTGGGATCAGTGTTTACAGTGCAGATGTGCTGCATAAGGTGAGGGCCACACACTGCTGGATAGAGCCTTAGCAAAGAGAAAAAAAGGAGAACCTAACCTCTCAGAGTTAGAGAGCTTTCATGGTAAAAAGTTTTGGAGAAAGTTCCCAACCATGAAGATGAGACAACTGAAGTTCAATGGTTTCTTCACAGTCTGTGTGGGTCTCTGGGGGTATGAGCATCTGCATCAAGGTCCTGCTGATGCCAGCCGAGTGTTACTTCACCGTTTGGAAACACCTGGGCAGGAGTTTCTGAGGCTTTGGAGGCAGCGACTGAAGGGGCAGGGCCTAAGAGAGGAGGCTTCTGGACTGCTCTATCTGTCAGGTAGTTTTGCTTTTCCTCAGGACTACTTTTCCAAGGAAAGACATAAAGACAATACAAAGAATCTCCTTTTTCCTTTTCATGCTTCCAACAGGACTAATTTGTTATACATTTTCTATTTTTAATAAAACTGACACTGTCTCTCAGTTTGCTGGTATGTTGCTTCAGCTCAAAAGCTCTGCCAGATATTTGTGTTTTATGTTTTATTCTCAGCAGTGAGGTGCATATGAGACACTTTTATTCAGTGACTATGATGTCTCTGAGGTATGAATAATAATTTCATTGACTATAAATTAGAAGGCTTTATACTGTTGCAAGATATGAGTCTCCACATTTAATAACATGAGATCATATTTTATAATGATTATTAGTTGTGTTTTTTTAAAAAAGATTAATTTTATTTTATGTGCATGAGTGTTTTGCTTGCATGTATCGATGAACACTGTGTCCTTGGTCAAGTAGATAACTGAAACTAACTATGACACAAACACATACATGATAGATAGATAGATAGATAGATAGATAGATAGATAGATAGATAGATAGACAGACAGACAGATAGACAGACAGCTGAGAAGAGAAGACACATGGATATCCTCTGTTTGTGTCTAGATTCCCAAAGATAATTTCACCAATTCAGTCTAATCTTGGACATGCCAGTGACATTTGCACTGATTCTTCTTTCTCTGAAAGATGGGTGCTGGGCATGAGGTACATCTGTGTGAGTTGGCTATGTATCTTATTGTTATGTGCTCACATGTACCATCTTTCTGGCATAGGTTGGTCGTCTGCCTTGCTGAGTTCCTTGTACACATTCTGTCATTGGGGATCCATAAGGACTTTGATGTAACTCCCAGATTCTGTGGATTTAACTTCTGGAGTCTTTTCTCAGCAACTCCTGTCTCTCTCTGCTCAGGACATGGACATTACTCAGGTGTTTATGTAGACTGCCCCCAAGATTACTAGAAATCCTAATGATGGTCCAATGTCCTCTCTCCCCAGATATTTATTGCTAACACTGCTTGTACCCCATTGCAGGGCATGAAGCTGTAGGGCTACTTCATCATATTTGCAGCCTCTTCCACTCCCAAAGGTTCCTGTACTATGCCTGTATCCTCTAGTTGTACATATGCCTTGCTTCCCATTGTCCAGCTAGCTCCCTTCCCATCTCTGCAGCTTCTCCTCTCTTTCTTCCCCTCTTATCTTCTAAGACTCTCTTTTCCACGTGAGTTGGGTTTTTCTTGGGGTGGGGAGGTGTATGTATTTGATTTAAAATAGTATCCTATCTATATCTTATCTTGAACATTTAAAAATGAAATTCTTTGAAAAAATCTTTTCGAATAAATCTTATTTTGCAGCGAAATGGTGTAAATTTTGTGTTGCCCTTAAAGTTTTCATCTCTGATAGCTAATGTTTAATTGTACTGAATTCATCTGAAAATTTAACTCCACTTATAAACACATTTGCTTCCTAAACTTGTTCCAACTGAATTGTATTTCTGAACATCTCACTCCATAGTCTGATTGTGGAAGCCTTACTAGTCTAAGTGACAGATGCTCCTGGCTGGTGATGCTGCTGCTAGCCCAGCATCCTGGAGCATGTGATCATGACAGGCACATTAGGCTAAGTTTAAACATGCATGGAAATGTGCAGTCACACTTCAGAGTTCTAATACCCTTCTTTGAAGTCAGCTTCTGAAACATTTCTAATTATAACTATGAATTTACATGGCATAGTTTTCCTTCAAAGGCAGGTAGAGTCTACCCAAAATTCATCTGGGACCTGTTTGACTCCACAGATGTTATACTGAGGGTATGGAAAGTTCCATTACTGGCATAATTGGGATCTCTGGGGAGAATAGTGCCTCCTGGAGTCACCTAGCTCCAGAGAGCTAAGAAGGGAGGCTGTTCTGGGCTTCCTTGTGACTGGGGGTTGGGGTTCAATTGAGGGTTTCCACAAGCAGACAGAGAATCACATGGTCTTTATTTCTCACTGATGTGGAAAGAGGGATACTGACTGGGTTGTCTCCTCACCTAGCCAAGCTTCTCTCATTGAAAGAAGGGAAGGCTGATGGGTGCCAGTCACTGTTCAAGTTCACACAGCTTAGTGGAGATCGTTACTGCAGTAAGATGGCATGAGCTTTTGCCTCACTTTCAAATACAAAGGAAGCACACACAGGAGAGTGCCACATCAGAAGAACCACAATAGTGCTTATTTCATGCTGGCATCCATGTCTGTGCTAATCCTTCTTCCTCCCTGACACAGTTGTGACCCCCTCAGATAACAGAGTTCTCCCGAGTATGGCTAGGATTGAACTTACTTTTCTTGGATGTGAAATCATCAAACATGAAACAATAGTTCTTCCATTATTTCAGAACTATTTTATAATATTTTTTCCATGAGGAGATCTGTGGTTTGACTGAGAATGGCCCACATAGGCTCAAATATTTGAATGCTTAGCCATCAGGGAATGGCACTACTTGAGAAGGATTCAGAATTGTGGCCTTATTGGAGGAAGTATGTCATTGGGGGGGTGGGCTTTGAGGTTTCAAAGTCCAAGCCAGACTTAGTGTCCCACTCTTCTTGCTTTTGTTGGTGTGAATGTAGAACTTTCAGCTACTTCTCCAGTACCATGTCTGTCTGTCTGCTGCCGTACTCCTTGCTATGATGATAATAAACATAAACTATGAACCTGTAAGACAGCCCCAGTTAACTTCTTTATTTTATAAGAGTTGTCATGATAATGGTGTCTCTTCACAGCAACAGAACGCTAACTAAGACAGGAGACTACTAGACTTCATGAGTTCAGCTTGTTCTGGCTCCAATATGTGAAGCAGTAATGTTCCAAGAACACTTGCGTTGTACAGTTGAGATTGGGATTAAAGTACTAACACTGAGTGATGAGGATTCACAGTGGCTTCTTCCCCACAAAAACCTGATTAGTGGACCTGTAATTGAAAGACATGGGGAAACCACTCCCAGGTATTAGAAGAGTATGAGGCAAATGCATGATTTTCACACATTCTGGATTGGTACTGTTGCATCTAAGTTAGTTCTATTGCTCTGCAAACACCACTAGCTCACCTATGTGCTCAACACACCCCACAGTCCCACTACTTTTGCCCATGTGCACTCACAATTAGGCTCTCATTTCTGTTCAGGCATCATCAATCTTTAGTGCCTTTCATTTCGAAAAAAATAAAAAGCCATTCCAAGAGGTAGGACAATGAATAACTTAGTCATTTGAGCTTATCTATAAAAGTCCAAATTTTGGAACCATTTCAAACTTGTTCAGCTTATTGTTTGAGAACCATACAATATTACTAAAACAATCAGACAAATCAAGGCAAATACCATAGATAGGGATGACATTATTAATAAAACATACATTAAAAAATCCATTGAAATGTTGTAGTCATACTGAAGCCATTCTAAGAATGGAGATTGACATTTAGAAACTAATAACAATACAATGTATACAACATAAAGAAGAGAGAGAGCCAGGTATAATGGCCTATAATCCCAGCACTTGAGGTAGAGGCAGAAGGCAGAGCGCAGAAGACAGAGAGCAGAGGGCAGAGAGCAGAGGACAGAGGGCAGAGGACAGCAAGCAAAGGCAGGTGGATCTTTGTGATTTAGAGGCCAATCTGATTTATATAATAAGTTAGCAGCCAGAGAGAAGCACATCTAATAGAAATAAACATCTACTGCATGTTTTTAAAAGTGTAACTAAGACTTTAAAATTCTAAACACAACACATTTAAAATATGGTTCACAAAAAGTCTATAGAAGCATCATACTGAAATTTATTAATTTATGCTCAGGATAAGGAAGCAAAACAACTCATAAAATTTTATTATCCAGCATGGAGTTGGAAGTCTAATAGGATAGCAAAGCATGTCTTTCATGAAACTAGATGTCAGTGACTTCTCAAGTTAGGCGTACCACAGTGCATTCTCTTAAACATTACACAAAAGTTTCTATTGTACTGATTCCTTGAACATTTGGATTTGTCAGTCTTTTTAATTAGTCATTTTTGTGAATGAAACTGTAACTCAGGAATATTCGAATTTGCATTTGCTAACATCTAGTAAGTTTGTGCACATGTTAAATTCATTTTCTATTTATTTTGTTTAATTGACAGGTTCTGGCTTCATGTATATTTTTTTCTTGTGTGTACTTTACTATGGATGCATAGTTTGTATTGCATTCTAGATACCTTTCTTTGCTGCTTTTATGGCAAAAGAGATATCCTCCCACTCTGGCTTGCTTTTTCATTCCCCTTTTGTTGTCTAAATGAGCAGAAGTTCTTAATTTAATGTGGTCCAATTTATTGCTTTTTTTCCATGCACTGCTCTTTGTGCCCTGTTTAAAATGTTTCCACTTCTCCAAGGTCATGGGGACAGTTTCACTGATGCTATGCACAGAGGCCATTGTTCTGCCTTTCAGCCTTCTGTGTTGTCAGTGGCTTAGAATCTTCACAGAAATGTTTATTTGTCTCACTGTATTCTGCTTCCTTCACAGTTCTTTACTTTCTTGCCTGAACAAGTAGAGCCTGCTCTAGTGAATGAATGCTCTCTACATTTCAAGCCTGAAGTATTGTTGGCATAGGCAGAGAGCTACAGGCTGTAGAAGCCTGGCCTGCAATGCAAAATCACCCAATGAGACCAAGTTTCACCATGTTTCCTATGTTAGTCAAATATTTTGATTGGAATGAACCTCCAGTCTAACTGCAATACACTTAGTGGCTCAGAAGACAAAGAGCCAACTTTATGCATAGACCAGCTCCATTTTCCATCATACTTCAAAAGTATTCTATGTTCCTCTAAGATGTTCGCTAGTAAGAGCTCATTCATGTATTATCCAGGGTTCTCTAAAGTCACAGAACTTATACAATGAGTCTATATACCTAATGGGAATTTATTGGAATGACTTAGAGGATACAGATGGTCTTCTTTATGAGCTGGAATCCTGAAGAAATAGGCTCCAATAGATGTGCTGGCAGGTAACTGCAAGCAGGCAAAGAAAGACTGAGCCTTCCTTCTTTCATTATTCTTATGTAGGCCTCCAGCAAAAGGTATGGTCCAGATTAAAGGTTTACCTCAAGATCTGGATTAAAGGTGTGCGTTGATCAGGATTAAGAATGTATGCCATGTTCATGTGTGCCTACTTCGAGATCTAAATCAAAAGCTTGTGTCTTCCAGCCTCAAGATCCAGGTCACAGGTGTACCCTCCATTCCTGGATTGTAGTTTATTCCAGATAAAGTCAAGTTGACAACTGAGAATAGCCATCATGCCCTGTTTCTCTCTATGAAGGGAAGTCTTAGTTCCTTCACAGTAATAGCGGGCACACATATGGATGACTCCTGTTGCAGAGTCAGAGAAGAATCATAACTGACAACACTATAGACAGGGACCCTCAGTCCTCAGCAGGCTTGTGATCTGTGGATGACTGGCTCAAGGGCTATTCTTTCTGTTGTAGTACTTAAAGATAACGCTTTTAGAATGACAAACTATTCAATGGATACTATGTGCTTCAAAGGAGAAGGATCAACAGGACAAAAATCATGTCCAGGACCTTCAATTGGAAACCTCATATCCAGCTAAATGATTGTTAACTAGCTTTCCAGTAAAGTTCCAGAAACAACCAACTTATAAAAAGGAAAGGTCTGTTTTGATTCCTAGTTTAGATTCTAGAGTTTAGTTCGTGGTCCTTTACTTTGAGCCTGAGCCCAGGTAGCAAAACCATGGAGTGTTGTTGTTGGGCTCAGCGCTTGCTGCCTTGGTCGAGGTGGCTGCCCACAGCCACAGCAGCAGCCAGCTATGCCACAAGTGGAGACCTGGATACGAGCTCCACCGCTGCCACAGTAGTGCCAGGCTGGGATTCAAGAGGATGACCCTCATTCCTGCCAGAGGTCCAGTACTCTGGGCCGTGGAAGTGAGTGTCTGTCAGTGTGCCCACTCTGCCAGATAGGCATCTATATCCCAGTCCTTGGGGGGAGTAGAAGCTGAGGGGGGGGAGGTCCCTGGGCCTTACGGAGTCCAAGAAGGCAGGTTCTAGCCCCTGGAAATTGCAGGTGACGCTGGACACCGTGAAGGATCTGAGAACGAATTGGGGGCCCCAGAGCAGCCATCTGTGTCTGGGACCGTGTCTCCACTGTTTCCATCCTTTGTGGAATCTTTCACTGGGTCTCTGGAAGATAAGACTCGCTCAACAAAAACACAGACTGCTTTTCCCGGCCCCACATGTTGTGGGTTTGGTCTAATGTTGTTTGTACTATATTAATTTGAGTCTCCAAAATTAGTATAAGTTTTTGTATACTGATACAAAATTTAAAATTAATTTTGCTACTCTTAGAGAGGCAATTCATATAACTCTATACAACTCATTTAAAAATACAAGGCTTAGACCCAATCTTTCTAATAGCTACTATTACAAACTGTTTACCAAGTTAATACAAGTTAAGGGCCAGATTGGAAACTCATGGTTATGTTAGATTCTGATTCAACTGTAAAAAAATGTTTTCAATATTATTCAAATAAAAATAACTAAAAGTAGTCAAGCTTTAATGATTCAGAATTAACAATTCTATACTATAGATAGTTTTTAAAAGCACCAGAAATCCTCAAAATATGACATTTAAAATCATGTCATTATTAATATATCTTTTGACTAGGAGACATATGTATTCCTGACAGTACCCCCATTGTACTTCAAAGAAGATATTAAACACCATTACCTCCAACTACGACAAGGTACCACTAGACAAAAATTATCCTAATTCATCTACAGACAAAAATTACTATCCAGAAAAAGACACATGATATGAGATAGTTGACAACTTAGCAATACCAGGACAGGGTAAGGTAGTCCTTCATATTTCCTGCTTCACTTAAGGTCTGTCAAATGGTTCTGGGCCAGAAGGCTGAAGACAGAAGCTCCAATGTTATGAGGACTACAGGGGACTGTCCATGCAGTCCTCTGTCTCTGCAAATTGTTTAAGATCTGGAAGCTATGTTTTTGTGCTTCTTTTATATTCAAGTGATATTTAATTTGTTTTGAATCTCTGACAGAGTTAAAGACTAGCAATAATCTCATAATCAAACTTAAACTGTTTAACATTAAGATGATCTAGATTTAAAAAGATGCTTTTCAAATGGTAATACTAGTTAAAAATCAACAAAATTCAAACACAAAATTATAAACGTTTAAAGTTAGTATAGATGATAGAGTAATTTATCTAAATTGTCAAATGTGATAGACTAAATGTTATAAATGCATATCATACCTTACAATTTACATATCATTATTATTATGTTCAACATGTATCTGGGAGAAAAGAGCCTTTTAAATGGACAAAAGGGGAAATATTGTAGATTTGGTCTAATGATGCTTGTATTATGTTAGTCTGATGCTTGTATTATGTTAATCTGATTCTCCAAAATTGCATGATTAAGACACTGAGGGAACCCTGTCCCCATTTATTATTATAAATGAGTACACTGTAGCTGTCTTTAGATGCATCAGAAGAGGGCATCAGATTTCATTATGGATGGTTGTGAGCCACCATGTGGTTGCTGGGATTTGAACTC
>NW_022196905.1:22113422-22116729 GCF_008632895.1 Mastomys coucha
CCCCCCCCCCCCCCAGTTGGTTTTAATTAGTAAATAAAGTTGTTAGTGGTCAATGGCCGGGCAGAGAGACAGAGGCAGGACTTTTAGTATTCCAAGGCAATGGACAGAGGGAGAAGAATGCCATGCCAGGGAAGGAAAGTAGACACCACACCTGAGAGGCGAGGGACAGAGAGCATAGTTGCTGTGTAGGAGCTGGGGGACTATGATCCAAGAGGGCTACATGTCTGGGTCTAGAGCAGCAAAGATGAAATATAGATTTTAGTAAATAATAATTTACTAAATTTACTATTTACTATCATTATTTATTATTTAGTAAATAATAATGATTTGGGAATATCAATGAGGGTGGATTAGCCATGTGGAGGTTAGGAAGTGGCCCAACCATTGAACTGTTTTAGATATATCAAACAATAAATGCCAAGTATATGTCTCTCATTCAAAAATATAAAACATTAGCATGGGTAGCAGGAATGTGCCAGCACCACCAGGATCACTTGAGTAACATTAATTAAGTACAATTACAAATGGAGGATCCACCTAATGGAGAGAATCTCCTTTTCTCATGGCCAGAAAATGAGAAAAGAAGGGGCGAGGACCCACAGGTCTCTTCCAGGGCATGATTCCACTTACCTGAAGACCTTGCTGGAGGCCTAACCTCTTCTAGAGGTTTCATCACCCCCAATACTGAGAGATCAACCTTTAACATGTGACCCAATCCAGACTGAACTCTCTCTGTGTACAGCAAATCTGCTATGGGATTCCTCAAAGCATTGCTTTTATATTTCCATTACATTGCACCAAGTGATGTGGGCAGAGGAATGAGAGAATGGCTAGAAAAGACTGATTGGTCATTTGAAATTATGAGTTGAAAAGCGACTTTTTTTTTTTTACTAAATTTGTGTTACTTTTATAGTTTTCTTTAAGTACAAATAAAACACGTGCATGAGCTGCCTACTTATCCATCTGCCTGCAATTCATCCTGGCTTTGGAATGGGTGACTCTGACAGCCAGGTGGGCTGCTCTTTCTATGAAGGCTTTGTGGTTCTCGAATGCAATGTCAGCAGTCTCTGGAAGGTCTGCCAAAGCAGCAAGAGCTCAACTCTCTGACCCTCTGCCACAGAGTCTCAAGGAAGCCAGGGGCAGTGTGGGCTTTTCTCTCTCATTTCTTCTAAATCTGCCTCTGTGCCTCAAGACCAGGTTTGCTCATTTCCTTGGTTCCCTGTTGTGAATACTTCTGATTTCCACCAGTTGTGCCCAATTTTGCTGTTTCAGTATGGTCAGTGTTGAAAACACCTCCTGGTCCTCTTTATAATGAGTTGAGCTTAAGGGAGGTTTGAGGGTGACAATCATGTTAAGAAAAGATGGCAGACACCTCTGGAAATCCACTTTCAGCAGTGATTGCCCTTGAGCCTGTTATAAGATGTGATTCTCTTATTTGGAGAATAAAACCATTTTTTCCCTTTAAGACTTAGAGTATTTACTAGTTACAAATAATATAAAATACCTTGGTGTAACTCTAAGCAAGTAAAAGATCTGTTTGACAAGAACTTCAAGTCTCTGAAGAAGGAAATTGAAGAAGATCTCAGAAGATGGAAAGATCTTCCATGCTCGTGGATTGGCAGGATTAATATAGTAAAAATGGCCATCTTACCAAAGGCAATCTACAGATTCAATGAAATCCCCATCAAAATTCCAACTCAATTCTTCACAGACTTAGAAAGAGCAATTTGCAAATTTATCTGGAACAACAAAACACACAGGATAGCCAAAACTATTCTCAACAATAAGGAATCTCTGGTGGAATCACAATCCCAAACCTTAAGCTGTACTACAGAGCAATTGGGATAAAAACTGCATGGTATTGGCATAGTGACAGGCAGGTAGATCAATGGAACAGAATTGAAGACCCAGAAATGAACCAACATACCTATGGTCACTTGATCTTTGACAAAGGAGCTAAAACCATACAGTGGAAAAAAGACAGCATTTTCAACAGATTGTGCTGGCTCAATTGATGGTTAGCATGTAGAAAAATGCAAATAGATCCATTCCCTTGTCCATCTCCTTGTACAAAGCTCAAGTCCAAGTGGATCAGGGACCTCTACATCAAACCAGATACATTGAAACTAATAGAAAAGAAAGTAGGGAAGAGCCTCGAGCAAATAGTCACAGGGGAAAATTTCCTGAAGAGAACGCCAATAGCTTCTGCTCTAAGATCAAGAATTGACAAATGGGACCTCATAAAGTTGCAAAGCTTCTGTAAGGCAAAAGACACTGTCAATAGGACAAAATGGCAACCAAAAAATTGGGAAAAGATGTTTGCCAATCCTGTATCTGATAGACGGCTAATATCCAATGTATACAAAGAACTCAAGAAGTTAGATTCCAGAGAATCAAATAACCCTATTAAAAATGGGGTACAGAGTTAAACAAAGAATTCTCAACTGATGAATATCAAATGGCTGAGAAGCACCTAAAGAAATGTTCAATATCCTTAGTCATGAGTGAAATACAAATCAAATCAACTTTGAGATTCCACCTCACACCAGTCAGAATGGCTAGGATAAAAAACTCAGGTGACAGCAGATTCTGGAGAGGTTGTGGAGAAAGAGAAACACTCCTTCATTGCTGGTTGGTACAACCATTCTGGGAATCAGTTTGGCAGTTCCTCTGTAAATTGGACATAGTTCTACCGGAGGACCCAGCTATACCACTCTTGGGCATATACCCAGAAGATGCTCCAACATGTAATAAGGACATATGCTCCACCATGTTCATAGCAGCCTTATTTATAATAGCCAGAAACTGGAAACAACCCAGATGTCCCTGAACAGAGGAATGGATACAGAAATTGTAGTACATCTACACAATGGAGTACTACTCAGCTATTAAAAACAATGAATTTATGAAATTCTTAGGGAAACAGATGGATCTGGAGAATATCATCCTGGTGAGGTAACCCAATAACAAAAGAACACACACGGTATGCACTCTCTGATAAGTGGTTATTAACCCAGAAGTTCGGAATACTGAAGAACAACCCACAAACCACAAGAAACTCAAGAAGAAGGAAGATCAAAATGTGGACATTTAATTCCTTCTTAAAAGGGGGAACAAAATACCCATGGAAGGAGTTGCAGGGACTAACTATGGAGCAGAGACTGAAGGAAGGACAAGCCAGTCTGATTTAATTATCTCCTGAGAGGCTCTGACAGTTCCTGACTAATACAGATGTAGAAGCTCAAAGCCATCCATTGAACTGAGTACAGGGTCCCCAGTGAAGGAGTTAGAGAAAGGACCAATGGAG
>NW_022196905.1:22117029-22148592 GCF_008632895.1 Mastomys coucha
GGTGGGGTGGCAGGCATGGGGAGGGGGGAGGCAACAGGGGTTTGTTCTTGTTGTTTTTGTTTGTTTGTATGTTTGCTTTTTCGAGGGGAAACTGGAAAGGGAGAAATCATATGACATGTAAATAAAGAAAATCTTTAATAAAAAAAAGAAAAAGAAGACTTAAGAGTATTTACTTATATTTTACTTTCTTGCTTTAACACTACTCTTAAGTAGCATCTCAGTTTTAAAATAATAGTATTTATGAATCTATATAAACATATATTTTAACATATTTTTATATACAACATATACTATTGATCATACCTTGTACAACATATTATATTCAGTAATATATATGTAATATATCATATCATGTAATATATGTTATACTATAAGTATTATAAATATAAGGCACATATAACATATGATTAAAAATCCATCCAAATGTGACTCAGTGGAAGTGAACTTACTCTGGAGTGTGGTTATGGACCCAGTGACATCCCATTAAAGAAAACTGATTTTCCCTCTCAAGCAACTAATATTTGTGAGTTGTGTCTTAGCTATGGGTCGGACTTGTGCCCACTTTTCTTCCTCCATGCTAAGTTGTCTAGCTTGAATTGGTTAGGACCTTGTGCAAATAAGACAATTTTGCTCTTGTTATTGTTGTTGTTTTAGCTTTTTCACAGCCTGGCCTTAAACTCAGAGCAACTGTTATGCCTCCGAAATGTAGAATTACAGATGTGGGTCACCAGCCTCAACTGTGTTTTCTAATTGAGTGGGAGAGTTTAACCTTTTAACGTTGTTGTTATTGTTGCTTGGTTGTTTGCTGGGAGATGGGATGGAACCTGGGGACTCATACTGTAAGTTCATTTCCTAGGTAGAAGCTGCCATAAATGTTCAATTTACCTAAGTTGTACAATTTGAAATGTGGTTTTTTTCTTTTGCTTAGCACAAGGCTTCCCCATCTTGTGCAAGTTGTCCTGCCTCAGTCTTCTGAATAACTGAGATTGCAGGCACAAGCCTAAGCATCCACTTTGAATTTTCTTTCTTTTAGGCAGCATATTCTTTTTTTTAAGGTAGAAAGAGGCTTTAATTTTTAATTAGAGTGCTCCCATCAGAAAGTGTGAAAGGCTTCAATTTTTTAAACAGAGGCCTGGCTATTGAAGTCTGAATCCTACCAAACCTGTATTACATTAACTAATTTCAAAACTTAGCTACATTGCCTTGAGAATCCTAGTTGCCTGAAATTGAACAATTAAAACTCTGTTAATACTTGAGATTAAGACAGCTGAGATATAAAATGGCAGGTGTGGTATCAAGAACATTGCAAGAATACGCCTATTGAGGGAAACTGAGGTCTTTTAAATGAGATGAAATTATAGTACTGTCACTAGGTTTAATGTTCTTGATAGCAAAGTTAGATTCAATGAATTGATTGCAGTTCTATAAATTACATAGTGATGTTAAGCAAAGAGTTCTAGGTAACTTGGGCATGTATTCTAATCTAACTAGTTATACCATGTGAATACTTGATTAAGACTTTAGGTCCCCCTTATATGGTTTTTATCTAACCATAAAGTTGTCATGAAGCAGGGCACTTGGGAGGCAAAGGCAGGCAGATTTCTGAGTCTGAGGCCAGCCTGGTCTACAGAGTGAGTTCCAGGACAGCCAGGGATACACAGAGAAACCCTGTCTTGAAAAATCGAAAAAAAAAAAGTTGTCATAAGAACTAAATCAGCTAACACATGTTAAAAAAAAAACACATGGGAAAGCTACTCAACTACTCATAATTTTTTGTTATGTGTATTGTTATTCTCAAGTTTTTTTAAAAAATTCTAATATCAGTACAAAAACGTGGGAATCTTAAAGATAATTTGCAATACACCATTTTCCAGATGGAGATGCTGAGGGAAGATAATTCTCATCCCCACAGTCACACAGCAGGTCCCAGTGGTAGGGATGTGCTGGAATTTAAGGCCTCTGATTCCATTCCAGTCTCAGAACACACAGTGAGTGACTACTGATGGGCGAACCCAGGGGACTTATCAATAATTGTTAAGATTCTGAGGATAGGCAACATATTCTTGAACCACTTTTTCTTTATCTGTTTTGATTTTCATGGTCTTGATCCTGTGATTTTTTTTTTTTGTTATAACCTGGAAAATTTGTCTATCATGTTAGAAGTCTGTAAAAATGTTTTTTTCTCTTGGAAGCTCTCTTGTTTTGTTTAGTCATTAGGTCATGATTTATTACTTTTAAATTTCCACTGAAATTTTGTTTTGGAACCCTTCCAGAGACTTACATGGTCTTGGTTTGTTTAGATACTATTCAACCTGAGTAGGTTGAGGGGGCTTCAGCAGAGTGGGCTGAATTACTTCTTTGTCAGGAAGGAGTGTGGCAGGACCTTCCCACAAGGGACTCCCATGTTGCAAAGGGGCTGCAACTCCAGTCATTTTTGTTGTGTGTTATCTTCTAGTCCTCCCTGCTCATCCCTGGAAAGACATAGAGTATCTCAACCTAAAGAGTTAAAGAGGCTTGCAGACATGCTCCCTGGAATCTCCAGGCAAGAAAGAAGGGCCATGACTGCTGATTGTTGATGGTGTTTTCCTGTCTGCTCTACCATCTTGCTTGTATGTCTGGGTTTTATACATTAGCTAAAGATAACGTCTCCCCCATCTACCTTTTCCTGCTAGCCATCAGTGTATCTCACCCTAGTAGAGATAGCCTGCAAGCACCATCACTCTGGGCTTCCATTCCATCCAGAGCAGGGATGATTCAATGTTGGTTTCCTTCTGTTGTTAAGCTGGGGTTTGCAGAATGCAGGTTCTGGGTCAGTTTCTTTAGTGTTTGTCTTGTAGCTTCAGTTCTAGAGATCCAAACCAGTTTGCCACCTTCATATCTTGGGAGTATGATGGGCTTAGTTGGAAAGCTCAGGGAAAATCAAATCATGTGTGACTTTGTCCTGAAAACAGGCTTCAGATGAGAACTCAGATTTAATAATAAGTAGTTGCAAAATGTTCTCGATTTCTCAATCAATTTAGATGCTGGTCTAAAAGACTTTTTCTTTGCTGATTTATTTAATATACTTTATCAATATGTTTATTGCTAAAAATATTGCAAAAGTAATTCTTAGACATTTAATGCATGCCATTCATCACAAAGAATATAATTACCTTGGATTAAAAGATCTCAGTGATGTTGGTTGCATGCTGGTATTTCATGTGCACTGAATGGGTAGTAGGAATTGTGGAAACTTCTTCCAGAAGTTTAATTTTCATTAGTATTGTGGTGATATTTAACTTCAAAGAATTAAACTTGGAAGGAGAGAGTGAATGGGCTAAATTCCAGATGAGTATTGTCCTTTTAAATGTATAGATCTTACAGAGTCTGGGTGCAAGATTTTTTATTTGTATGTCATGACATTTTTAAAGAGTATCACAGCAAAGCAGATTTTTTTGTAAATGTCTCATGGATTTGTATCTTTAAGAAGCGAGTATTTCTTTACATTAATCTTCATGACGTATCCAAGGATTTGCAGGAAAAAAAAAAGAGTCTAACGTAGTATCTCAGAATGTGGCTATGAATGTGTATTTTTGTTTTTGTTTTTGCTCTGTTTTTTTGCTCCCTCAGTCTTCCTTAGGCTCTATCTTATTGAATGCTGTTATTGGTAATTCTCAATAGAACAGTTTGCGTTTGATGTTCGTGTGGCTGCCCCTTTGACTGAGCCACAGAACCATGTGGATGACAGAGGAGTTTATCGAAGAAAGATGTGTTGTGAAGTAAAAGGACTTTTAAGAGAGACAGAACACCAAGCTAGTGAACTTTAACTCAGATATCGAATTGTATGATGATGAATAGATGAATACTTAGCTTTGACTTCTAAATTGCTCCCTTGTCACTTAGCAATATAGCCAACATGTGCTGGAAGCCTGCTTTACTAGATTAAAAGAAGGACACAAAAGTAAGACCACTAAGGAAGACAATATACAATTGAATTATCCCTAGTTATCAGAGTTATAATAAAACATGTTACCACCATCCATACAAATTGTTAGATAACTGCATTGCCCTGACCATTTAGCACGTCCACATCACATTAAATGTGTTTGTAACAGATAAGAGAGCAAGGCAAGATGCAGCAAAAGGTTAAAGGATGTGAAATCAAGACAACAACAACAACAACAACAAGCTGTATTTAGCTTGACACTAAAACCTCAAATGTTTTAGAATAATTCCTTTAAAAAGATGTGAAATATTCACAATGAAAGTAGGGATATTGAAAGAATGCAGAAATAAAAGAGTAGATCGTCTTGAAATGGTCACAGGTATAATGCAATTGATAAAATCTGGTATCTAATATCCTGTCTGGGTGTATGGAACCCAAGACACTGCTTAGGGGATTTGTATGGAAATAAAAAGGAGCATCCCAATCCAATGTATAGAAGACACCAGCTCTATTAAAGAACCATCATTTCCAGACTCCTGGCCATAGTTTCCGCACTAATGACTTCTGGGTCTCCAATCAAATTCAGTTGAAGTTTTGTTATAGTCATCCCCACTACCTCTTCTTGGTTGGTTGTTACTAGTATGATACATCACCAGACATCACAACGGCAGACAGTATGATCTCAGTGGGTCCACACACCTTTGAGCCAACAGGGTCCTGGGTGGCCTAGACTGGCTTCACAGACATAGCTCTGCAGATAGTGGGAAACATGTATCTGCAGGTAGGGTGCAAATGGCTGAGCTCAAGGATGAACCTGAGTTCTTCTCTTGTTGTCCACACTCATCCTCTCCTGGAATCTGCCAGGTCCTGTGTTTTTCATGGCAACAGAGAGAAGCCAGAATCCCAGTTCAGCATTACAAATACTTAGTCTTGAGTCCAGCTTGCCTGCTATCATTGTAGTGCAAATGGTAACCAAGTCTCTTGGACTTTGACACATAATGCATTAAGAGAAGTGTCCACTATTATAGGATCATGCAGAACATTTTTATGGCCCCACTCATCTCTGCTTACTAATCCCTCCCCACGTTATGAAGGTGTTTGCAAGTATGAGGATTATTACTGTTTCCATGAGTGGTCTTTATTGAGTCTATTGATTGAATCATACTCTGTGTGAAATCAGACTTTCTTCTCTCAGTTAGTAATGCACAGTTAGGGTTATTTCAGGTCGTTTCATGCCTCAACAGCTCACTTCTTTTTAGCACTGTGTAATATTCCACCGACTGGCTATATCCTACCACAGTTTATCCATTCTGTCATTAAAAGATCTCAGGTTGCTGTGATAGTTAGTTCTGATGATTAAGATGACCGGATTAGAGTATGCCTCAGCTTTAGTGAGGCGTGCCTTTGAGTGTGTCTGTAAGAACATTTCCAGACAGGATTAACTGATGGGGAATGGCATGTCCTGAATGTGGGTGGCACCATCCCAGTGGGCAGAGACCTTAGGCTGAACAAAAAGGGAAAAAAGAAGAAAGTGATTGGAGTAGTTTACTCTCCCTCTGGTCCCCAACCTGTAAGGAGATCCAGCCACATGGTTTTTACTGGTCCTGTCATGATGGGCTGAGCCTTCAAACCATGAGACAAAATAAACCTTTCCTATTATAAGCTGTCTTTTTGTTAAGTATTTGGTGATGGAAATGAGAAAAGTAACTGATAGAACTCCTTCCAGTTTTGAGCAATTTTGAAAAAGGTGCTGTAATAAAAGTCTGCATGCAGATTTTGTATGAACACAAATGTTTAAGTCTTTTTGGTGTATGTTATGGTATAGGATCACTGGACCAAAGGCAAAAATTATATTCAGTTTTGTAAAAAATTGTCTTCAGAGTAAATGTACCATTTTAAATACCTATGAGCAATTATCCACCAGTACTTTATTCTTATGTTCACCCACCTTTGCTGCTAATTATAATTGGTGGCTTTCCTAAACATTTCTTTACTATTTGTGTGTGTGTGTGTGTTCTTGTACATGGATTCACTCACCATGGTGCATATGTAGGTCAAAGTCAACTTGTAGAAATTGGTTCTCTCCTTCCACTACATAAATTTTGAAGATGAAACTCAGAATTAATCATCAGGTTAGGCAGGAAGCATTTTTTTTTTTACCACTAAGCCCATTATTTACAGTTCTTTATTGATAAGTGGTGTCTAGCACCCTTTCAAATGCTAATGCCCATCAGAATGAAAGCAGTGAATTGCTCAAATGCAGGAGATAACCAATGGACTTGAAAAAAAATATCAGCAAGCTTATGTCTCATAAAGAACTACTATTCAGAATATCTTATGATCATTTCTTTGGTGGTTTTTTTTTGTTTTTTTTTTGTTTTTTTTGTTTTTTTGTAATATGACATCATCCCCCTTCCCTTTTCTCCATCCAAACCCTTCATCACATACCTTTTTTGCTTTCTTTATGATGAAAGGAATTCATGGTTTCCTTTTTATAATTACTTGTTGTTACATAATATATGTCTATACATATATATTTCTAAATGCATAAATACAATGTGGGCAGTAAGTATAATGTTACTTCTATATATGTTTTCAAGACTGATCCTTGGGTTTTAGATAACCAATTAGTCTGCTCTTCCTTGTGGAGAGGAAAATTTTAAAATTCAGAAACTTTCCAATAGAAATGACCAATTTAAAACAAATAGAAGTAGACTTGAGTAGTAGACTCCTCATCAAAGAACACATGCAGGTGAGAATTTTTATATACCAATCAAGTCTAGCTTATCAATTATTCCTTTCCAAATTATGCCAGTGATGTTCTCCCTAAAAAAAAGAGAAAAAAAAAAAAGAAAAAAATCACCCAAATCCAATGGCCTTCATGTTTCCTCCTGTGTAATCTTCAGCTTTTTTATAATTTCCATTTACATTTAAGTCAGTACTTCAATGTAACTGAACTGGGCAGAGGAACCTGTTTAGGCTCTTTTGTGTATAGGGTAGAGAGTGGCTCTCCTTTTTGTGGCCCACAGTCTGTTCCTCTAATACTGTATTTCTGTTAGCCTCTATTTCCAGCTTTCCTGTCTTGTCCTGATGGTCTATTGCTATGTTTGTTCACTGACTACACACTGCCTGGGTTACTGTAACTTTACACTCAGACATTTTCTCCTTCATTATGGTGCTGGCTAAGTGCTAATATCCTCAAGACCACATACTGGGGGTTCCTTGGGATTGTCCTGCATCCATATGTCAAGGTGAGAATAGCTGGCTGTCATCATGGCAATACTGAGTCTTCCCATCCAGGATTTGGAAATATTTCATTCTGTCTGTCTGTCTGTCTGTCTGTCTATCTGTCTGCCTGCCTGCCTGCCTGTCTGTCTGTCTGTTTTTTCTTTGATTTGTAATCAATTCTTTACTATTCCTCATTTAGATCTTATAAATGCTTCATTGGATTTATTTTCAACTTTCATTTTGTGAATGCCAATACAAATAATCTGTACCTTGAATTTAGCAATATTGTTAAATCTCTGCTGAAAGAGATTCAGTTTTAATGTTTAGTCCTATTTGGATGATCTTTTCTTTGCGTAGAGGACAGCTGGTGGCTTGTTTCTGTCAAGACTTTTTTCTTTTTCATGTAGACATTCAAAATCCTTGGTGTAGAATTGCTTATATTGACTTTATTGTAATTTTAACGGCCATAAAATCGAGATGGCTTTGTTTACATTCCTGATAGCAGTAACCTGTGACTTCTCTCCATCTGTTTCTTACCTTGCCTAGAATCTTGCCATTCTTATTGGGTCATCTCTTGCATGTGTGGAATTTATCTGTAGCCCATCTTGCTTAATTCCATTGACATTTGTTTTCATGTTTACTGTTTCTTTTTTTTTTTTTTTTTTTTTTTTTTTTGACTTTTTTTTTTTTAACAAAATTTAATCTTTTCTAAATTTTCTGGTATCCTGAGTCAGAAATTTACGTTCCTGATGACTTTGGATCTTTCTTCTTCAGTTGATGAATTCAGTTCAAGAAGCTCCTCCCCACCCCAACTCCTCCCACCCGTGACCCATCACCTCCCACTCCCAACTCTCACCCACACACTGCTTCCCACCAGCATCCAGCCTGTAACTTAGTGATTGCTTATTTCACAATATCTTTCACTTATTCTTGGGAGACCTTGGTCCCATGTGATACTTAGAACTGTATTGTTTAGCTTTCAAGTATTTGGGGGTTTCCATCTCTCTTCTTGATGCTGATTTTCAGCTGAACTCCACTGTGCTCAGGGAGCAACTTAAGCTTTAAAATGTGCTATAGTGTGCTTTGTGATCTAGAATGCTCTGATGTCTGTTAGCATTCCCTATGGGCTGGAGAATGAGATGGCATTCTTGCTGTTGATTTTCTTGTGTTGACTGAAACATAATTGCTTAACATAGGTATGCTACAGTCTTACCTATTCTTTTGCTTGTATTTAGTATGTTTCTTTATATTTAAAGTGAGTTTCTTTTAGACAGCATTCAGTGGGGTCTTACTAATGAACTTGGATGATAGGTCTTTTAATTGGCTTATGTATACACCATTGGTCACTAGTTCTCAACTGATTTGTTTCAACCACAAGCTACCCCATCTATTATTCTTCTTTACTTCTTTATTTGCTTCTATATTTGTTTTCTAATCTTTTGGATATTATTTATTTATTTACCTTGCTTGTTTGGCTGCAAGTCAAAACTAGGGCTTCATGTATATTGAACATTTATTCTATGGCTGAGCTATACCCCTCAGCCCCTTCTGCAGCCTCAATTATGCATTTTATACTAGTCTAGTTTCCCTCTCTCTTTTTAATATATTGGTTATAGTCTTTCATCCCCCACAGTCCTCTAATGGTCCCCCTTTGTGCATTCAATATTCTTTTACATTGACACCGAACCCATCTTCAGATTGCACTACTCTGCTTCATGGATGATGTAAAAGTAGCTTGCAACAAGGCTTTCCTAATCTGTCCTGCCTGTGAATAATTAAATTTCATTTAATTGTCCTTATCAAATGCAATGCTGCATTATTATTTATCGGGTTAATTAATTTTAAAAATTCTCTACTTATGACAATGCTCTTCATTTCTTCACGTAAGTCAGAGAGTTTCTGATCCATGTCATTTTCATTCTCACTGAAAGATCCCTTACAAATCCTTTAATATAATAATTTTTTTTGTCTTATTTCACTTATTCAGTATAGTGCTCAAAGTCTTAGCTAGAGGAATAAAAAAATGAAAGGGATATAAATATGAAGGAAAGATGTCAAAGTATCCCAATTTGCAGACAGCATGATATTATACTCTAAAGACCCTAAAAGTTCTATCAAAAATGTCTTAGAATGGATAAACACTTTCATCAAAATAGCATGATTCTAATAACATAAAAATAAGTAGCATTTCTCTATACTAATCACAAACTCACTGAGAGAAAAAACAATAGTAACAACAACAACAACAAAACAAGAAAAAATCCCACCCAGCTTCATGAGAAGAAAAGTAATAGATACCATTAAAAGAAAAGGAAGAAGTACTAGGTCATGGAAAGGCCTTCCATGCTATAAAAATTACTTTGAAAAGGGTTATTTTACCAAAAGTTGTCTACAGACAACAACTACTGTTTAACATAATCCATATTAAAATCCCAGTGAGATTCTTTTCACACGCATGTAAAAAAACAGTCTCAAAACTTATGTGGAAGCAAAAAAGGCCTCTGATATTCAAAGCAATCTTTAGCAGAAGGAGTGATGCTGGAGGCACCACAATATCTGATCTCAAATTATATCATAGAACCATAGTGACACAGACAGCACAGGATTGGCATTAAAAACAGACACACAAACCAATGGAATAGAATAAAAGACCTAGAAATAAACTCATACGGCTATAGCACCTAACTTTTGACATTGGGAGACAGGTAATAAATGCAAACTGGATTCACACATGTAGAGAGAAGAAAGGTCCATCTCGCCCTGAACAAAAAAACCACTTAACCTGGATCACAGACTGTAATGTGACATCTGAGACTCTGATACAGCCAGAAGAAAACGTGAGTAAGGGGCTTCAGGATAAAAACATAGGCAAGAACTTTCTGAACACTACTCCAGTAGCATATGCATAAAGTCCAAAGCTTTAGCATAGCACAGGGAATAATCAGCAGAGTGGAGAGACAGCCTTCAGAGGGGGAAGATATCATCAGTACTGACTATGCTTCAGCCGCAGAACTTAACTGTTGGGGGATGGTTTTGTGTACTGTGCATTAAGATGCTGATTTCTAGGCCCGTGACATCTGGTTGTAATCTGAATGTTGACATGGTCAAGCACCTCCAGTCTCAATATTATGTAAAAAAATTTTCCCACCACCTCTGATTGGTTAATAAAGTGCTGAGCAGTCAATTAGCTGAGCAGAAGAGAGTTCTGATCCCAGTGAGGGGTCACAAGGAGAGTCAAGTGAGTGGAGAAGAAAGAAAGGGAGATGAACCAGGAGAAGTCACCATGAGGTTGCAATGAGAGAGCAGCCATGAAGGCACAGACAGACCAGAGTGTACCAGGGCAAGCCAAGCTGGAAAGTAATGGGGCATATGAGTGGATAGCCCAGTCAGGTTAGAATGCTCAGAATCTGCTCAGTTTAGTGCTCGTGGCTTCTTCATAAAAATACTAGGTCTTTGTGTCTTTATTTGGGAGCTAAAATGGACATAGAAACTCTCTGCAGTTATTTTGGAGTGTAATGGTTCAAAACTCACCAAAGGAATACCCTAGACTCAGTATGCAAAGACAAAGAGTGTGTATTCTGCAGAAACAGCCAGCATGCAGGGGTCAAGCACTTTTTTTTTTTGAAATGGCAACCCCAAACAAAGGCACCCAGGCATTCTTATAGGGAACCTGGGGGAACTCTTTAGAAGGATTAGGTAATCTAAAATGTCAATAGTGGGTGCTATGGGGGTCTCAGATGTTCAGTGGTCTGCATTCCTATGTCCTGAATGTTTAACCATAGGATGAGCTAGGGCTGTCCAGTACAGATGACCCATGCTGAGATAAGATATTTCCCCATTTTTGTGATTAACCCCAGGGTGTTCTTTGGGAGGAGTTTTTATGATCTTGTTCTGGATATTATGGGCTGTTCCTGGAGCTGGTGCCTTATGGCCTAATTCCTGGGACTTATGGTTTGTTCCTGGAGCTGATGCCTATAGCCTTCTTGTCAAAATCAGGCCTGGTCCTTAAATGGAGACAAATGGGGTTTATGTTGCCTCTTCATTAGCGAAAGGGGTATAAACAACATCTTCCAGAACTACTTGTACATTCAATACCTAAAAGTATATGCAAGTCATGAAAATAAATACCAAAAGATGCTACTCATCCAGTCAATAAATGGGCTAATGAACTGAGCAGGGTTCTCTGCTTCCTCCTGTCCCAAAGCAACCAGTCGTCTCGTATCCCCGCCCTCAGGGATAGCTGCCCCCTGTGCCATGCATTCTCTACCACTGTGCACTGAAACCCTCTGTAACTACAGGTTAGGCTGTTTCTCTGCACTTGTCTTGCTTCTACCATGTGTTGTCACAGTGGGACAAAGGTAACCCAGACAGTACTTCACCGTAGTGAAGCTTTGTGTGTTGTCTGTGCCTCTGCTTGGTGTCTGTTGTTAACCTTGACATATTCTTGAAAATTGTAGTCTTAATATTTTTTCCTGATGTCTTTTTTTTTTTCCTTTCTGGTATTCTAATTATGCCCAGATTGTACATTTTCAAATTATCCCTTTTGTGTTCTTTTTATTTTTTATTAACTTCCCTCTTGTAATTGTGTTTTGGGAAATTTCTATTAATAGGTATTATTATGGTTTGAATATGAACTGTCCCCCACAGGCTTGTGTGTTTGAACACTTGGTGATATTTTGGGATATTTTGGAAGCTGTGGGAATGTGGCTTAACAAATCAACTTCCTATGGGGGATGGGCCTTTTAGGTGATACACTCTGCTGGTTTTGACAGTCTAGATCTTTTGGCTTTCTGACCTGAAAGACATCTGTCATGGACAGAGCCATCCAAGACACCAGACCTCTCCACCAGGATACATTGAGAAATCTGTTCTCCCATAAGTTGCTCTGGGTTCTGCCACAGTGATCAGAGAATTAACTACAATACATTCAAAATTACTGATTCATTTCTCTATCATATCCGCTTTATGAATGAAACCATCAAAGATATTTTGATTAATATTTTTAAGTAGTTTTTATTTTTGTAGCATTTTCATCTCTATGCCTTCAGTATACATATGCTGTTAAATCTCCTTGCTTTCTCTGCTGGTGCTGTTGACTCTTGACATATTTGGACCTGGCTCTGACACATATCCTCACAGTGTGCCCCTCTTTCCATGTCATGCCCTCTGTTTGGATGCTGACTTAAGAAGTTAGTACCTAGGCAGAGAGGACGAAGCTTTCTATTGATTTGCCTTGGTTATGGATGTGCTTGATCCCCCTATTAGCTATAGAAGCCAGTAAGTTTCTTGATCCTTATTTTGACTCCTGTCTTTGGCCTTTCCAGACCAAAGGGAGCTACTCAGAGTCTAGATCAGCTCTCTATGCAGCACCTCTTTTCAGTATGGTAGAATACAGTCAGTGAGGTGGGAAGGATCTATATCTCATGACTAAGTTCCACTGTTTTAATCTGTCCGCATCCTTGGACTGTGACCTTCATACTTTTTTCCCATTTCAATGAGGCAGCAATGCTCTCACGTTCTAGCTTGAGGGTAATACTCCTTGTGTGTTTTCAAGGAGGCTCTCACAAAGTTCATTTTATTTTATTTTTACCTTGGAGAGAAAGCTGTTATGGAGAACACTGTATGATTAGTAACCAATATTTTCTTTTTCTCTTGTCAGAACCATGAAGGGATATTTCTTGAATCTTGGCCATAAGACCATCAGGGTTAGGGTTACAGGCCCTAACAAACCTTTGTTAGGGTTTGGAGCCTAACAAAGATCTTTCTTCATCCTCCTCAGTGCTAAAAGTGCAGGTGTACAGCAGTCCAATTCTTTCTTTTTAAAACAAAGTGTTTAATATACCAAGTGTAGGGCCTGGTAACAGCTCAGAACACACCAAGACCAGGTTCTCAACACAAAGGAGATTTATTTGCCCCAGAGCAACAAAGAAAAGGGAATAAGAGGCAAAGACAGAAGGAGACAGAGGATAAGGGAGATGGGGGTGAGAATGGGGAAACAAGGAAGAGAAGGAGGGGTATTTCTCTTGAAGCCAGACAAAGGACTGCCTCTGACTAGAGATGAGACAGATGTGGTCTATAGGCAAATGGCAGTTTATAAAGGTAAAAGGGAAAACCCTGTGTTAGGTTGAAGTGTTTAATTTTAATTGGGCATGTCAATTAGGTGAACCAAGGAGGCTTTTGATGGCTGGACTTCAATCTTTTGGTAGTTGGACCTTTGCAGTGAGCCTCAGGAGGAGGTAGTGGCCAAATAAGGGAATAGACCTTGGTGGCTAGCTTAGGAATGTAATCTGATGGTTTTTACCAAGGCAGGGGAAGTTAGGGAGACCGGCAAGGCCTTCCAGAGCCGTACTTGCCATGCTCAGGTTGGCTAGATTCCTTTTGCTAAGAGGAAGAATTGCTCTTTCCTTGAATATAAACAGATCTTGGAATTGGTGGGGGAGGATTGATCTGGTGTTTCACTTCAGAAGTTTGAGTCAGCTCCAGGGGGCGTGTTTTTCCCATTTTGAAGCTACAAACCTGAGACTGGAGTTGAAATTCATTTGTGTTAATTTCTTCCTATATTCATTTTTTCTTTTCTAATTCTTAGAGAAAATGTTCATCACAAGCATTTACTTTAGTTTTTAACATTCCTCATTAATGATTGGTTCACTTCAGGAAACTCTATTTTTTTAATTTGAGTGATTTAAGTAAAGTTTGCCACAAAATTAGTCAAAAATAAGTATGTTCAGGTCTTTAAACAATTAAGTACCCTCATTTTTTTTCCTAAAACAAACAAAACCAGAAATCACCTTTGGGTAAAAACTAAAGATGGAAAATTTCAACCAAAAAAAGAATTATTTATAAAATTCAAGTGTTCTCAAATTGAAGCGTATAGTGGAAACTCTTTCCCAATTTTAATTATATTGGCCATTCTCCCTAATGTTTATAATGGGTTACAATACCTAAAGTGGATCTGAAAAGCCAAGGACAAAATGTCGAGCCTAAAAACCACATAAAGGCTCTTAATATTTTTGCTAGTTTCTGTTTCCCTTCAGGCATAGGTTGTGAAATGGAGACATCTTCTGCAGGCAGCTAACACACCCACACAAGAGTCCCCAGTGGGCCCTAGAGAACTTTCAAGAGGTAAAAAGTTGTTTCCCTCTTCAGTAACTAAAATAAGAAAACCTCTATTTTTCTTTATAAATTGGAGTATAACAAATGCCTCTGTTTCGGGATGTGTTGGTGCCACAGGCACAGATCAGTTCAGAATACTGTGTCTATGTCTGTGTATGTAGTTCTGCAGAAATAAAGGGATTGTTTTGGTCTAAAGGAGAAGCTAGTGTGCATGGGGAAGTCTGCTTTTCTCAGATGCTCTTCCACAATTCTAGTTTATCTGGAGCCTTGAGCCCAAAAGTTAGTTTGCAAGGTCTAGTCTACAAGTAGACTTGGATTGTAAAAGGAAGAGACTATTGAGTTCATAAGCAACAATCATGGTTCATAACCCAAAATCAGTCAGGTATTCTAGACATTGACCTTTTCTGGTTTGCTGTCAACCATTCCCTTCATTATAATTTAAGGAGCTAAATATGTTTCTTCCTCTGTAAAGACAGTTATTAACAAGTCAACTTTTATCGACTGCTCTTAAGTGATGGGATATCTCTTCTGGTCAAGAGAAAAGGATCTTGGGAACGTAAACAAAGGGGCTCTAGAAAGGGAAAAGACCAATTCCAATGGAGCAAGGATCACTCTTTTGAGATTTCCTTAGTATCATCCTGATATACCAGCCATGCATGACTTAGTAATTTAAGAGAGAACTCGTTCAGTCATATGATCATGACCAGACCTTCTTTACCATTGCCCCAGGGCAACTTCACTAAACTTAGGGTTGCACTGTTTCAGTGAGTGTTGGGGCCTTAGTTACTGTTATTGTGATGTTTGGCTGGCTTCTGCCAAACTAGGGCTTTGGCTGCTGCCTCTTTAGCAAAAAAAGAAAAGTTCTGAAGGTTCTGAACCAGAAGGTAAGACCCTTCCCAGTCAAGATTTCTGCATTATCTTTGCTCCTCCTACTTCCTGATATCTATACATTCCTGTGGTCCAGCTGAGTTTGTGGGTAAGACTCTAAGGAGACAAGTAAAAATTAGTCTACTTTTCCAACCATCAGGAAGATTGGATGCGCTATATGAGAGATTGTTTTCCTTGTCTTCCTCTGTGGAAATGCATTATTTCTCATCTGCTGCCTATCTGCAAGTCTGAAGGAGGCTGATGTTATCTGTTGCCTGAAGACAACAGTGTAGCCTGGCTCTCTCCACCTTATGATCAGTATTGGCAGACAATATAATGTGGAAAATATTCTGAACATGTCAACTCTATCCACAGAACACCTTGCGTATTCCTTAAGTGCCATTGCTTGAGATGGACATCACACTACTGGATCCAAACTTCTACATGCAGCTGCTTTCAACATGTAGAAATAGAGACCTTAACCACAGAAAGCTAAAACCCAAACAGAGAGTTAAGGCAAAATCAGAATAATGATACTGTGAACACTGCCTAGGGAGATGGAGCCTGCTACAAATGACTCTTAAAACTTATCATCAAACTCTCTATGATATGAAAGAAAAACAAAACATCAACAATAAAAACTCTCAGACATTGATACACACACATGCACACACATATGTACATGTGTACTTGTAGGAATATAAGTATGTGTACGTGCATGTGTATATGTATACATATATATGTAAATATGTATGTATTTATGTAAATATATGTGTATGTGTACTCATATGTATGTTTATGGTCATTTAGATTAGTGACAACAGTTTACTTCTTAGTTTTCTAAACACTAGTTCCAAAGAAAATATGAAATGATTTTTATTACGCTATAGATGATAATATAGGAGAGTAAAAAGTATGTATTTAAAACAATAATTAGTAGATATCTTGAGCTTGAAAGAAAGGACTTGTGGCAAATTCCCCTTCAGCTGAATTTAACTAGCAAGTCACAGTATTCTTTCACAGATAGGCTTTATAGTTCTTTGTGTTTTAGGGGAAGGGGCATGTCCCATGTCCCTGTTTTCAAGGAGCCCAAAGGCAGAAGACAGGACAGTAGAAGCATGCTGTTGATCTGGTATTCCAGGAGCGGAACCTGCCTTTGGCTGCAAGGGACAAGAAGGACGGTGCAAGAGCACGGCTGCTCACGTTGCTTGTCAGCTCTCTGTCTGAAAAGGCACTGGCTGTAGGGAGGGAGTGGACCAAATTCGGGGAGCAAAATAGAAGCAGTCAGACGATTAAAGATGATGAAATATGGTTCTGCGGATGGAGTTTTGTGCAATTATTTGCAAAAATATATTCCCCAGTTCATAGAAGGTGGAGAGGTGGAGAAAATAGCCTGGACTAGCAATTGCACTCCTGGCTTGGGATTCTGTTTCTAGAGAAACTCACTGTATGTCTTTGATTAAAACACAACTTCAATGTCCTTTCTCTTCTGTGCCATTCAACATAGACTCAGTTCACCTCTCTATTTCTAACCACTTGGGTATGTTCTAGAATATAAGCATGTGCTCAGTAAATAGATATTCATATGTCTGCTGATTGATTTGATAGGACAGTCACAGATTTATAGCACATCAATGAGAGAAGTGAGTGTTAAGTAGGACTCCCAGTGACTTTGACATGGGCATTTGTCCAGTCTTTCCCTCATAGCCTGTTCAATCATAGTTGCTTTGCTATTGAACCTGTCACCAGGTATAATTGTTTTGAAGTTCAGATATTCACCTTATGACTTTGGGGGAGGTCAAAATACAGGAGACAGCATTCAGGAGCACCAAGGAGAACTGACATGAGGCATCCTGTTAGTTCAGCCTATGAAAAGACAGGGAGTCCTAGAGTAAGCCTCCAGTAAGGCAGGTGGAATGATGATCCATGCAATGCCAGTGAGGAGTTTCGAGAATGCAGTATAAAACTGAATTCTAATTGTTAAATCCTGAATAAATTCTTAACCAACGTTCTTTTAATCCAGGTTTGCACTGCACATGTAGGGAAAAAAACCCAATTATTTCAGTGTAATAATGTATTTATGAGAGTGAGTATATGATTTTTGTCTTATTTTCCCATTGCTCAATATTAAGATCCTTCAATGGTTAGCATATTTTGAAATTTAGAAAATGTTCTAAAAATTAAATAGGGCCATAAAGTCAAAACAGGAAAAGTTACCAGTTCCAACTCAAAATATTTGAAAGTTAAGAAAAGCAATAGGAAAGATGAAAAACAATCCTGATTTTTTCTGCCAATTAGCATAATTTGCCCAAAGTTGTTGGACATCACATCTCACTCTTTGGTGGGTTCCATTACTCAGCAAGAGAGATTCCCACTCTCTCCTTTTTCTACACTTTTGTTTTTCGTTTGGTTCCTCGGTAATGGTCTTCTATTTTTGAGTATATCTCTTAAAATCAACCACTTTTCTTCAGCAGGCCTTCCACAGAAAGGTTTTAAATACCAGCACTGCACCACTGTATAATTGCTTCTCAAATTTGCATCCATAGCTCTCAGTTCTTCTGTAAGCTCTGCTGTTCCACAGGCCACTGCTCCCTGATCTTTCTGTTTGTCTTTCAAATAGACACCCAAAATATACCAAATTCCAGACTTCATTCTCAAGTCTAGTGCAAAGTACTGGTGGCTGTAGTCCAAACAGAGTCCCATTTGGTTTCTCTCCATCAATTCTTCAACCTTGCATCACCTCTGCTGTCTGACTATGGGTGTGTGCCTTGAGCTGCTGGAATCCCAACCTTCTTCATGCACACTTTAGGGCTCAGCGTTTCTTGGTTACTAAAGTTATAGAAAACAGTGAGATGAGTTGTGACTGATGCCTTATCCAGGTCACAGTACATTGGATTGATCCTATGTCTATAGTACTCCTGTCTTAGATCAGAAAACAATGCTCCCATGTCCAAGATGCCCTCAGCCAGTATATAAGGTATTTTCCTCATAAATTCTGAGTTGGGGAGACACTAACATTTACCTGATGGTTGTCAGACTTCCTTTCTTCTATTGGAAATGTACATATTCCAACACTCATACATACACACACACACACACACACACACACACACACACACACACACACACATATATATATATATATATAATTGGAAATCCAATTATTACTTGGTTTATAAGGGCTGACAGTTTAGAGTTCTGTTGTAGGCCAGCTTTGATACCACAGGTACACTGAGGAAGGCAGCAATGTGTGGAGTTGACAATTAGGGTTGGTGCTGATAGCAGCCAACGGGGCTAGGAGGTACTGACAATGGCAGGCAATTTATGGGGGTCTAGTACTGGTAGTGCTGATGGGAGCAAAACTTAATTATCTGGAACTGGGGCAGGTATGGTAAGAAAATCTGAACTCTTAACTATTAATGATATATTGAGAAAGAAAAAGAAAAGGAGAAAATCATACACATACACATACACACACACACACACACACACACACACACACACACACACACACGCTGGATGAAGCAAAGTGGAGGGTGGTGGTCCAATGACCTCTATTTTTGCTTTAATATTTTTATACCTTCTCAGACAAAAGTTTTCTAGGTAAAAAAATTTTACCTCACAGATAAAATATTACAAAAGAGTGAGTTACAGCAGTGCTACGCACACTCGTCTACTCCAGTCACATCCAAAATATTGGGGATAAAATCCTGATAAAGGATAAGAGGCAATAAGACCCCAAAAGGGGTTCTGTGCCTCCTGGATTTCAGACTAGTCGCTGGTATCCATTAACTCAGATGTGTTCCAGATTAGTCTTTCCAATTGTCAACATGGCCTCATAATTAGGCATAAAGGTACCCCAAGAAATGATTCGTAAATAGATAAGATTGGGCATTGTCTCCTGGCCGACACAATGTTTCTAACCTATCCCGGTTTATCACCTAGCTTCCCATGACGTGTAATCTCTCTCTAGGATACTGCCTTCCCAGAGCTAGCAATAGAGGTCGAGTACATCCCTTAGGGAAATAGATAGTTTATGGTTTTACGTACTAGAGAGTAATCGAAGGGCTTCCACTCAAGGACATTAGCTAGAAGTGTTAGGTCAGGTCGGAACTCCCCACTGCCTGCCCTGAGCTAGAACCAGAGAATTAGCAGGAAATCCTAGATTGAAATCTCATGGTCATTGCTTCCAGTAGAACCAGAGAAATAGCCTAGGAATATCAAAATACCTCAACAGGGAGGGCTCCACTCCTCTTCCTCCTGATTCACACCTAGCTACTAGACTCTACTGACCCTGATGTGTGGTCATCTGCCTACGTGACTCTTGACATTTGCCCTGCTTGCTGTATGCTACTTAAGCCTGCTTTTCACTAGCACGAGGACTGGGAGAAGAAGAAGGTCTTGGACTTTGGACCAGGACAAGGAGAAGGACTAGCACTTGGACTCGCAGAAGGACTAGCACTAGAACTTAGATGGGCTAGGACTCAGATTCATGTAAACCGCATTCCCCCAGGCCCAGAGCGCTTGGGCCCGGGGGATGCAGTACCAGTCCAGAGGAGATAGCTGCTGCTTTAGACCCAGTATGTTTTAGATAGCGTCAGATGTACCTCAACTATTGAGCTGCCAGATTTACCATCTCTCTTTTGCAATGACTGTAAAAGTCTGATGTCATTTCTAAGAAGTACATTTAGATCTTATACTTCATGTGTTGTCTCTGCCGTCATTTCTTCGCCTACGCCTTGTCGACCTGACTAGGACCCCGTTTCTCCCACGGGTTGAGGGAGGCCCAAATTGGCCGGCCCGCAGCACAGCAGGATGTTGATTATAAATTCAAAGCAGACATTTTATCTGTTTATTTTTTATAAGCTCATTATAAGTTTAAAGCAGTAGTTTTATATGTTCATGGACTTACTTTCTTATGGTATACACCTCTTGTCTCATTCTTGGACCTGACCTAGAATGAATGTTTTTCCTTGATCATAAATAGGTCCCAAGCCTGTTTCTCTTCCTAGTGCAATTCATGTGCTTGTAGTGCATGAAAGCTCATTGTACTTAATTTTCATGTAGTCTTAATTTTCATGCAGCCTTTAATTTACTATTCTATGAGGAGGGATCACATTCTATTCTTGATTCTAATTTTCTGATTCTATTCTAATTTCTTGATTCTATTCTTGATTTATCATATCTTTCTAGCAAAACAACTAAAAGCATCTCTTTGAACTTTCTATCAATTATTTTAATATCCAAAAATTATTTGACTCAAATCGTGAATTCTATAAAATAATTAATTCATCTAAACAACATTAATACATGAAAGTTCATCATCCTGTTGACGTGCAGGAAGTTTTCCCAATGGGGAGGGCTGATTCCCAGGAGTCAATCATAACTGACTAGATGCAGAAAGTGTCTTTCTAACATCAGACCATGTTAGAAAAAAATGAGGAATACAGAAATGGCAAGCATGGCAAGGCATATCAGAGCAAGAAGCAATTCTGGAATGAAATTCCTGGGGCGTGTACTTTTTTAGAGTGTGCCAGTTGCAGCCATACAAAATGATGGACCATCTCTAAGAAGTTCACTTGCTTGTCACAGTCTTTCATGCATGACTTCTGCCAGAGTTTTCCTTAGCATTAGAAAAGACCATAGCCACTGGATTCTAGCAGTCTTGAAACTGTTCAAACTACCGAATGCTTAGAATCAGATTTAACCTACATTCTGAGGTGGCTTTGAGCCCATGGAGGTGAGTGACAGAATGCTGGGGTTCAAATGTGAATTACCATCCAGTATGTGAATTCATGGCCTCCAGCCAGTGGTGGTGCTTTTGGAGGCCGTGAGAACTCTGCAATATGGGGCCAGAATAGCTGAAGTATCTCACTTAAGTATTATACTCATTTCTTGTTTCAGCCTAAGATCAATTTTTACTGGTTTGCTATGATGGCTGAAGTAGTAGTCGCCTGGTACTGCTATAAATGAAGACTTCCATGGCTTCCCTGCCACAATGGGGACATTATGAAACCTCTGAAACAATACACCAAAATAAATCTCTCCTACCTTCATTGTTATTTTCAGATACTCTGTCACAGTGACAGAAAGTACTGAAAACAAAATGTTTAAAATACAACATGGACTCTATTCTTATCTTACTTGCCTACTATCCAAATGGGGAAACTGAGTTTTAGCAGGAGACAAATATATTAAAGTACCATAGCTCATCATCAGAAAGGCCTCCTCCTGCAGCAAGTGGAAACAAATGTGGCAATGCAATGACAGACAATGTGCAGAGAGCGAGATATCACAGAATACTCAGCCCTAAACTGGGTGTATACATCGGATCTCTCCCCCCAAGGCTCAGGGAACCCTGTATGGAGCCCGAGGTTGTGTGCACAAGGCCTGCAATAGGTCTGCACCAGATTGGGTCCTACAACTGAAAGGAGAAGTGAACACACACACCGCAACCTAGCTATCTTCAATTGACAGCCACTTGCGAATGAAAATTTTGTTTTCTCCAAGGGAGTGTCATTGGGGAAACAACTAATCTTAAGGGTAGGATGCATGCCCAGAATTGGATGGCCAATACAAAACAAACACTATTATCATCTTTGGAGATTCCTTCTCTCATAATGTTGTGTTACGGCTATTTTTTAAATCTTACTTTTTCTTTTTATTAGTGACTAGTCCAACTTAAGGCCTATGCCATGAGAGGAAGCCAGCCTAACACTGCCTGGATGGCCAGAAACAAGAGGCAAGGCAACACAGAGACTCAGGATAGAACTAAACACAACTGGAAAAAAGTCAATGCTATATTCATAGATTGGTTCCTAGCCCAATTGTCATCAGAGGGGTGTCATCCAGGAACTGATGGGAGCAGATCCAGAGACCTATCTAGCCAAATGCTAAGTGGTGCCAGGGGAACCCCACAGAAGATGGGGAGGAAGAACTGTAGAAGCCAGAGGATTCAAGACACTAGAAGAATAATGCCCATAGAGCCAACTAATCATAGGGACTTATAGAAACTAAAGCAGCAAACACACACCCTGTTTGGGCCTGGGCTAGCTCCTTTGCATGTGACTTATGGTTGTGTAGCTTGATGTTCTTATGGGACTCCCAACAATGGGAGTGTCAGTGTTTCTAACTCTTCATCTTGTGCTTGGCACCCTTTTCCTCCTATTGGCTTGCCTTGTCCATTCGTGATATGAGGGCTTGTGCCCAGTCTTACTGTACCTTGTGGGGCCACGTTTGGTGGATATCCCTGGGTGGCCTTCTCTATTTTTTTAAAGAAAGAAACAAAAGAGGAATGGGTCTGGGGAAGAGGTAACATGAGAAGAAGGACTGGGAGAAGTGGAGGTAGGGAAATGGGGTTGGAATATAATGAATGAGAGGAGAATAAAAGCTTAAAAATATTTGACATATATCTCTCCTATGTGATGACTTCCAGTTTATTGTTCTTTATGGAAATCCTGAGTGTGTGAACAAATGGTCTCTGTGCCAGTATTGGTTTCTTGTGCCTTTTCTTGAGCTCTTTTCCTTCTGTCAATTTTTGTTCTATGTTATTTTATCATTATTCTTCATAAGCCTATTTGTTTACTAATAAGAGACAGCAGAAAGGAGGGTGTATCTAGGGAGGGGGGTTGGGGAAAAACTTGGAGGAGTAGAAGAAGGGGAAACTATAATCAGGATACATTATAGAAGAAAAGAAATCTAATTTCAATAAAAGGAAAAAAATTCCATTGCTCATGGCATTTCTGACTTTTCTTTATATTAGTATAACCATTGATTTATATGTGTGCATCTCTTTCATAGAGTTGCTCCTGTATTTTCTGGGAATCAATTATAAGGCAGCTCATTGCCGCAGGGTAATAATATTTGTGAGTGCTCGAATCCTATGTATAAAATAGCTGTTCATGTAGAATCTACACACACCTGCTATTCATTAAATCATCTCTAGACTATTGGTCATGTTAATTCAGTGTAGTGCTATATCAATAGGTTGCTCAAAGAATGGTGACAGGAAAATATCTCCAACAATTCAGTGCAGAGGCAACTACTTTTTTCTGAATAGTTTTAATTCACAATGTTGTTTGTAGCTATGGGCTGCGGACACAGAGAACATGACAGTTCTTCCTCTGTTCCTCCCCCATGACAATGTTTATTAACTCCTATGTACCCCATTCCTCTCTCCCTTTATCTCCTAGCCATCTTTTCCACTTTGTTCCTACAATTCCACCTTACTTTCATGTCATATAAATATGCATGATTTCATGTTCCAATATAAAATGTAGTCAAGGGAAATGAGATAATTCATGTACTATTTATCTTTCTGTCATTTTCTTAAATCATTTTATATGATTGCTTCCAGTTGCCCTGATTTTCAGGAAAATTACCTAAGTTCATTATAGCTGAAAAATTGCCAATTTGTACACATACCAATTTTTTCTTTATTTGTTCTGAGGTTGATGGACACATGTGGGCTCTGTTATGTTACAGGTATGAAGAAGAGCATTGATGGGAACACCTGTGTGCAGCTATCTTTGGGATGTACTGACTTGGAGTCTTCCAGGTGAACACTCAAGCTTGGCACTGCACACTCATAGGCTAAATCTATTTTTACTGCTCTAGGAAACTCCACACTAATTTCAGTAGTGGTTAGATGTGTTTACATTGCCACTGGAAATGTATGAGGACTCCTTTTTACACCCTCCCCAGTGTTTGTAGCTATTCGTTTTCCTAGTGACTACCACTCCACAAGAGGCAAGATGGAGTTTCAACAAAGTTTTAATTTACATTTTTCAGAAGACTACTGATGTTGGACATTTTAAACATGTTTACTGCTTATTTGTAGATCATCCTTTGATGGTTGTTTGCTCACTGAATTAGTCCACTCACTGATCAAGTGTTTCAATTTCTTGATATTTAGTGTCTTATGCTCTTTGTATATTCTGGACACTAATTCTCGGTTGCATTTGTAGCTAGTAAAGACAGAAAATTTCAACATTGTGAAATCCAATTTTTAAATTTTTAACATTATTTCCTGAGCAACCAGAGCCCTTTCCAGAACCCCCCTTGGTGGTGCCTATGTCTTGAGGCATTGCCAATTTTAGTTCTTCTGGTAAAGCTTTTGATACATTTGATGTTATTTTTATACAGGGTGAGAGATATGAATCTAATTTCATGTCTTTCCAAAAGGATGAGGGTTTGTCTCCTTTTTAATGTTTTGTGTTCACACCGTTTTAAAAACCAGGTGAGTATGCCTGTGTACCTTATAGAAGATTCTCTCTCGTGACAGTTCCTTTGCCATCTTACTATGGATCCATAATATAACTTGAAGTCAGGCATGGTGATACCTCTAGCAATGTTGTTCTTGCTGGGTATTGACTGTATTATCTTGAGTCTTTTGTGCTTCCATATGATTTCCTTAATGTTTTAGAGAACTCTTGAATTTCTAGATTGCATTTGGGAACATAACCATTCTTACAATGTCAAGTCTTTCAAAACACCATCACAGGGGGCTGCCATATCTTGTAGTATCTTGAATTTCTTTCTTCAATATTTAATTTTTTTGTGCATTTCTTTTATTTGCTTGGCAGATTTCTTCCAAGGTATTTTATTTTATTTTTTGAGGGAACTGTGAATGGTATTTTTTATATGACTGGTTTCTTAGCATACTTGTTATTGGCATGTAGAAAAGCTACTAAGTATTGTGTATTAATTTTGTATCATGCCACATTGTTGAAGACATTTGTATGATGTAAAATTTTTATGGTAGATTTCTTAGGCTTCTATATAAAGAATCAACTTACCTGCAAATAACAGTAATTTGACCTCTCCTTTTCATACTTATACCCTAAGTATTTTCTTCTATTTTCCTGATGTTGTGGTTAAGCCTTCAAGAGCTATATTGATTTCAATGGAAACACTAATGTGAATTAATTAATTAATATGAAATTAATTGTTATTTCTATTTTCATCTCTACTTTTGTTCATTTGGGTCTCCTCTTGTGTTGCTATTAGTTTCATTAAGGCTTAACCAATGTATTACCTTTCATAGAAGCAACACTTCCAGTGATTTTCTCTGTTTTTTCCCCATTCCATTAATCTTTTCCCTGATTTCAATTGTTTCTTTCCATCTACTAATTTGGATTTAGCCTTTAAAATTTTTTCCAAGGCTCAAAGTCACATCATTAAGTTGTTAGCTTGATATCTTCTTAAAATATCAATGTCGGCACCCTTGGCTATAATGTCTCCCCCTTAAGAACTACCTTTATTGTATCTCACAGATTTTGGTATGCCATGTTTTTCTTTTCATTTGATTCTGAATGTATTTTGATTTTTTCTTGATTATTTTGAAAAAAAAATTGATTTTTCATCACCGTGATGCTCATCCCTTAAAAGTCTATGTCTGTTCTATAGTTCTTCTTCCTGTTGATTCCTAATTTTGTTCTACTACGAATAAAGAGAATATTAGAAATCATTTCAACTTTGATTGAAAAGACTTATTTTGTACACTGTTATGCTTTAGAGAAAGTTCCATGGGCTTCTGAGAAGAATGTATATCTTTCAGTTTTTAGATCACAGGCTCTGTAGATATCTGTTAGGTCCACTTGATCTATGATGGTATTTATGTCAAATACTTGTTCTTTTTATTATGACATGGTTTTAGTATTGATGTCACCACTATTGTTAGTGTTAACCTACGTCATTAAACTTAATAGTATTTGTTTTTGTGAAATTGGGTGGACCTCTGTTCAGTGTATATATATATATATATATATATATATATATATATATATATATATATATATATATATATATATTTAAAACTATCATGTCCTCTTTCTATATTTTTAATCAATTTGTTTTGATATTCTTTATCTCTTATAATTAATTTTGGTTTGAAGGGTACCTTTTCAGAGATTAGAACAGCTATACCACTCTTTGCCTAACTTCATTTGTTTAGAATACCTTTTCCCATGGTTTTAGCTTCAAGTGGTATCTACCTTTGACTGTGGAGTGCTTTTCTATAAATGTTATATCTATTTTTCTTAGGTCCTGTTTCTAATGTGATCTGCCACTCTGTGTCTTTTAATTGCAGAACAGAGACCATTTATAAAGTTATTATTGCAATCACATACTCCTTCCTATCATTGCGTTGATATGGAGGTGTCTGGTAGCTGTCCTCATTAACTAACTGCTGCTCTAGCATGGTTTATTCTTTTCTGTAGCTTCGTGTACACATTTAACTTTCAGTTCACCCAAAAGAACTCCTTAGGTGTCTTTTAATTGAGCTGTTTTATTGGTTATTAATTCTGTGTTCTCTGTGACCTGTTGTGTTTGTGTGGCTTTCCACAGTGCTTTTAATGTGATTTATTGACATTTTATTTTCAGAATTTCAGAGTTTTCACTATTTTTCTTCGTTAAATAAGTACCAGTTTCATTTCCTGTACTGACATTTCTGCTTATTAGTAGGGTTTTTTTTTTGTGTGTGTGTGTTGTCAACTCCCAGGTGTGTACGGGTACACACACAACATATGCACACATTTATGAATGCCTGAGAGACCAGATTAGGTTTCTGGATTCCCAGGTACTGGAGGTGCAGTTGGTTGAGTACTGGGAACTGAACTTAGGTCCTCTGCAGGAGCAGCAAGTACTCTTAACCACTGAGCCATTGTTCAGTCATCTCTTTCATTTCTTTTAATACAACCATTCTGTTGATTCTTTTTTGGGATCTAATTTCATTCACTTGCACTGGAGGAGATTGTAATAGGATTAGTGGGTTTTGGAGGAGTCAAGATGCCTTGAGTTTTCAACAGTCTTTTGGGTTTTGTTGTTGTTGAGACTTGCAGATCTGTGGTTAGGCTGTTGGTTGAGTATTCTCTCTCTCTCTCTCTCTCTCTCTCTCTCTCTCTCCTTCATTTCTTTTCTTTCTTTCTTAAATCACCTTTATTAATTCAGCAGCTGTCTTTTTTTGATTTTCAAGACAGTGTTAGGTTTTCTTCTCACCCCTGCCCTGCCTACACTACACAATATGTTACCCACCCTCCAAACCCGTGATGCTCTTACCATACTGGGAACCAGCTTTGGTTCCCAATATTCCTTTAAATTATAATACTGTCTATAACAGCAGTCACCATCAGAGTTTAGGCCAGGTATGAACATGCAGTAAGAGTCATATCACAAACATTCATCCTTTAGCTCCAACAGGAACACTGATAGTATGTCATCCATTAAGATATTAGTTACTACAGGTGTGAATAGAAGGAACAAAGCTAGATTAAGACAAAGTATTTGGGTGGCAGCATGGAGGATGTAAACAGAAGGAGGGTTGGCAATGGGGACAGAAGGGGTCATGAGGCAAGTTTTGCTGAGATAGTATGACAAAGAGAGTTAAGGAAATGCTACTAGATACTCTGAAAGTATACCAGGTTTTAGGAGGCTGAGGCATGAAGACTCCACACATCAGGCTAGACTTTTCTCTTTGGAAAGCTTACCAAAAGGAAAAATTAGATTGGAAAGGGGTGTAAGGAGATGGGTAGCAAAATGGCTCAGTGGGTGGCTGCTGGCATGTTTGATGACCTGTATTCAAGTTCAGAATCTGTACATAAGAGGAGGGAACTGCCTCCCACGATCCCACAAGTTGTCCTTCGGTTTCTATACATGTGTAGTGGCATGTGTATCCATACACATACACATACACATATGAAATAAATAAAGGAATGCAATTTTAAAGCAAATAAGATGTGGGTAACAGAGCCAAGCTGGTTAGCTAAATTGACATGAGATATGAAAGAAAGGAAGGATAACTATGAAAAGAAAAAAGGTGGATGGGGAAGCAGTGTTGGAGTGTGGGTCATCTGGCTGTTGGCTAGGCATTCCTAACCTGACTCCTCCCAGATGCCTGTTACATCCTTGGATGCTTTAACAGGTCAGATCCTGTCAGTGAGTCGTCTTTTACAGATTGGACCACAGTTGCTGGTCAGGTCCCACGTGCTGATAACGCCTCAAGTCTGTCCTCTCCCTAGCACAAGCCCTGGCTGTGGATGTTCCTTCCCATCAGGCACACGACTTAGGGCCTTTGTCTCTATCTTGTGAAATGCAGTGCAGTTCTGCCTTGTTTTCCCCTGAGGACTACAGGTACTGTCTCCTGGTTGTTATCCAGCTCTCTCCATGTTCTGGTAGACCATGTGTGGATGCCACTTGCCCTCTTGGATCTTCTAGCTTTATGGCTTTCTGTTCATATGTCTGAGAAATCTCTCCTCTGTAGAAGTTATTGCTGTTTTCATTGTCAGCTTATATCTACTCTATTTTTTTTTTTGTGAAGCACTGCTTGAACAGAATATGTATTCTCTCTTAGTAGGTTGTAGAATTTCTATATATCCCAAACATAACTTTATTAGTTTTATTACGCCTTCTATTTTGTTAACTTTTTTTTTTCTTGAGAATGCAAGCTGGCCTGGAATTCACTATGTGGATGGTGATGATCTTGATCTACTTCTGCTACTTCCACCTCTGCAAGGCTGGGGTTATAGTGTGATACAACACTCAGTTTTACATGGTGCTGAGGTTTGAACTCACGGCTTTGTGTATGGTAGGCAAACAGTCTACCACCACTCCAAACCCTTGCCCTGGATTCTTTTGATCTATGTTTCCTTGAATTACCCGTAATATTTTCCTAGCAAAAGTGGGAACCTAGCAAAAAGAGACAAGGAAACAAAAGAAAGCAGACAAGCATCTCCAGGAGAACTCTTCTATAATCAGAACTGAAAGCTGCAGGTTCTGCAGAAGTGCAGCTGTTCACCCTTGGCTGGTGGTCTTGGGATTTTATTGCATAGAAAAAGAAGAACTTTGGAGATGGAAGATTGCACCTGCAGGTCAGCTCCCCTACAGTCTGGAAGTAGGGGATACCAGTGGGATTGCTTTGTGAATCACTCGATTAGAGGCATCCACCTGTGTCCACAGCACCCACAGGTGCCATCTGTCAAATCTACTTTCCTGCCCATAGGAGCTTAGTCTGCAGGAGGCCTCCAGGTCATGAACCCCATATCCTCACATTTCTAATCTTTCTCAATTACTTTGTATCACTCATGTTTTTTTGTTTAAGTATATAGTTACATTTATATTTTATGGATCAAATTGTATATATTTTTGGCAAAAGGGCAGGTGGGATATGAAAGAGGAAAACAGTCTAGAGGGGAAGACAGAAGTGGGGAGTAAGGGCAGCTGTGATGTGAGTGAGGAGGAGGAAGGAAAAAAACAGGAGACACATTTGTTAGACTACATCCTAATGGCATGTAACACATTCAAGGATGATGGTAAAAAGTCTAAGCCAAAAAAGTAAGCCATTCACAGCTGCGCTTTGCTTCTTCTCCACTCTAGCACATTTTATAATTAGGACTATTTTGTTACCATTTTGGGAGTTTTGTGTAGGATGTGTTCTATTTGATGTGGGGGTATGGAGAAGGGTTATGCATGCTGTGTATCTTGCTCTTGGGCTGTATTTTCATGTCCTTGCTTTTTTTGCTCACTTTATTAATTGACCTTTCAGGTGTTTGCTCTTGCTGACTAGGGCCTGTAACACCAACCTGCTGATTATAAAATAGTTCCTTCCTCCCCTTTCTTCCTTTCTACCTTTCTCTTTTTTTGAGCTTAAACTATAATGACAGCATTTCTCCTTTCCCTACCTCCAAACCTTTTCCCTCCACTTTTAGTTTGGATCTTTTAACCACATCCCGAGGATGGGTCTGACTTGGGGTACAAGCTAAGACTCCTTAGAGTTTGGTACACTATCTTTCTTCCCTTTCTTTCGCTTTCTTTCTTTCTTTCTTTCTTTCTTTCTTTCTTTCTTTCTTTCTTTCTTCCCTTCTTATTTTCTGAGATAAACTTGCCTTTTCCTTAAATTTCTTTCTGAGACCAACTAAATAGATTTTAAAAAAATATACATCTGTTTTTGTCCACTTAACTTTTTTCAGTTTTTTGATTCAAGGCAATTTTCATAACTTGCACGTTGTTTTGATGGTGTGAAATTATGTTTAAAGTATTGTGCTGTTTAAAGTATTGTGCTCACATCCTGTGGAGAAGGTTCCCCAAAGAATACGTCCCCCTACTGAACTTGGGAACACCTGTGAAGCTGGTTATTTTCCAATCCCATAATGATGGAATATTGCTCGGAAAAATATTTTACAGTTGTAATTAAATTACTCAACTGACTTCAACCTTGGTAGGACTGAGCTAAGGAAGGACGCCTTAAGAAGACAGAAAGATTGGTCAGCTCTTTCCTCCTGGCTTGCAAGAAACCAAAAGCCAAGGTGCTGAAAATATGCGTCTGATTTTCAAACTGGACAGTAGGGAGGAGGTGGAAGCCTTTTGAGTGATGTGCCGAGGGAAGGGAGGTGTTGTGAACAGTCTTGGCAGTGGCAATCTGGACCTTGAAGGCATTGCCAGTAAGTAGTAGCTTGGCATGAAGTGAGATAGGCCACTGGACAGTGGAGGAGGCCTATCTGAAAGGAGAAGTACAGAACTCTAGAACAAACAATCATCAGTTTCACGCTATATGTTAGGAAAGAGCAGGCTGAAGGTTTGTTACTGTTGAGTATGGAAAGATCAGGGCCAGAGAGCTAATTGGAGGAAATGGTTGCTAAGGGGGAACCAGAACCAGAGGAGGCAGTGGATCCTTAGTCTCTCTAGATGACAAAGGATGCTAAAAATAAGAAGTAGATGCTGAAAGCTTTCATCTAGAAAAGGCTTAGTATGCATGAGAATGTAGCCTTTTGCTAAAACTGCAGAATGACCAAAGATTTGCCTATTCACTGCACACAAAGAGCCTTTTCAAGAGATTAGGGGTGGGATTCTCTCAGGAAGTGTAAGCTCCTTGTCTCTCAATGACCTCGGCAGGCGCCAAAGGCTGACTCATGATTATCTTAAAAAGAATTGTGGCTATGACTTTTGTTTAATGGAGTCTAATCCGTGGAAAACCCACAAAGTTTTTAAGAAATTATTTCATCAGAAACCAGCAAGTTTGGACGACTAGGGACAGAGAGAGGACACAAGGAAAAGAGGCTGATAAAACACGGGCATCCTTCCTGTCTACCTTTCATGAGACCTAGAAGGGAGGCTGAGGCAGCAGGACCAAGAGTTTAGGGGAAAAAATCTCAGAGTTTCTAATCTGAAATCAACCAAACCTCTCACTCTCCCAGATGGCTTCTGTCCTGTCCTAGGGACCCTTGTCCTTTCCATTCCGTTTGTCATTCATACTCCCTGCACTCTGGAATTATTAAAGACATATGGCCTCTAGTTTTGTAATTCACACATAGACTTGAGAACAGGAAGTCAGAACTGGGGTGGGCACTGGACGCCACAATAACTGCTCTGAGAATACCTTTGCTGAAAGCCAGAGAGAGAGAGAGAGAGAGAGAGAGAGAGAGAGAGAGAGAGAGAGA
>NW_022196905.1:22148642-22167008 GCF_008632895.1 Mastomys coucha
AGGGAGAGAATGAGTAATGCTTTCTGTGTCTTTGTCGTCTCTCCTAAATGAGCTTTGTCTAAAGTGGCTGTACTTGTCTGGAAGACAGAAGCTGAGATAGGGCACTTGAATGAACCTTAGGGTCTGGGGGCAACTGCACTGAGTATCAATCCCCCTCCATATACCTCACCCCAGTTTCTGCCCTGAGTCCTTTAAAAAGCCTCTGGACAAACAGTTCAATGATGCCCTATTTCCATCTCCACAGGAGCCACCCCAATCCATGGCCCACACTCCTACCTATGAATTGATAATAAACCTCCTCTGGAAATCATCCTCTGTGTCTTGGGAATTTTATTATTTTAATTCAAAGGACAAGAATGACACTGATTTGGAGAAGCTTTGGTGGCCATCATATTTGACCCCAAGCTCCTGGAGACAGCTCTGTCCTTAAAGACACCACAATATTCCCATGTCCATATGAAGGACTCATTGGATTTCAGCTAGGAGCTGAAATTCTGTTCAGATCTGTTTGAGATGGAACATAGTTAATTCTCGAATAGACTCCTGACCTTTAGATATTACAGATAATGAATGCTTATTATTTGAGGCCAATGTGTTTGTGGTAGTTTACTCGGCATGATAGAAATGAATTTTCCGTTCCTTTGTGGTTGGGCTTTAAGGGGAACCTGCTGTTGATTACTTATGTGAAATTGTATTTTCTATAGAGTTCTTTATGGACTTGCTATTTCTTTGTTTTATTTTTTGTTTTATTTATTGTATGAGTGTGGGGGGCACACATGTGCCATGCCGTGTGTGTGGAAGTCAGAGGATGACCAAGAGGCTGGTCTCTCCTTCCACACCATGGCTCTCCAGGATCAAACTCTGCTTGTAAAGCTTGGTGGCAGGCATCTTCATCCATGGAGGCATCTTCTGGGCTTTGGACTGGACTTTCTGTTTTTAGAATATTGTCTCAGTCTGGTATAACTGATGCCAGCATGTTACAGGTTTTCAAAGAGGTTAGGGAGAAACAGTAACATTAGCAAATCTGCTTAGTTTCCTTTGATGGGAGGAATGGAGGTGAGTCCTCTCTGACTTGGTAGCTTTTGTTAAATCGTGCAGTAGTTTAATTAGCAGCTGTGATTAGGTCAGAGAGATTCTTTTCTGATATCATGTGTGTGTGTGTGTGTGTGTGTGTGTGTGTGTGTGTTTGTGTGTGTGTGTCTGATGTGTTAGCATATGAGTGTTACAGAGCATGCATCTAGGCCAAAGGACAATGCTATAGAGTCAGCTCTTCCCTTCTTCCTTAATGTAGGTTCTGGGAATTAAAATCAAGTCCCCAGCCTTGTACTGGAAGCATCCTTTCCAGCTGAACTGTTTCACCATCCAATGCCATTTGGTGGCACATACCTTTAATCCCAGCACTTAGGAGGCAGAGGCAGGCAGATTTCTGAGTTCAAGGTCAGCCTGGTCTACAGAATGAGTTCCAGGACAGCCAGGGCTATACAGAGAAAACCTGTCTCAAAAAAGAAAGAAACAAACAAACAAACAAACAACAACAACAAAATCCAAAAACAAAAACAAAAAAACAAAGCCAAAAACCAAGGGATTCTTATTAGCAGTTTTATTTAAAACTTGTCTCCATCTCCATCAATCATGAATTAGTATTATAATAATACTATTAACAGTAATGGTGACATTAATATTAGCTACTGGTTATTATGGCCTACTCTTTTCTGTTTTCATTTCAGCTATTATTATGAGTTATGTAATAACATACCAAACAAAATATTTTACCCAAATGATTTTACTGTGCAATAAAATTTCTTAGGTAAATATTATAACTCTCTTTTGAGACTAGTTCAGATAAATGTCAAAATGTTGTTTCATATGTCATAAATCAAAATGAAATTTTACTGGAAATCCAGTGAAACTCCTGAGGTGAGGGTTCATCTCCCTCTTTGATTATCATCATTGTAAGATGAGCATGTATTAAAAGTTCACTGTGGGCCCCACACTGTGGAAAGCACTTTCAAACATGACCCTGTACAGTGTTCTCCAAGGCCACATTGAAGGGAACCTACAGTTTACAAAGTGTTCACAGCACAATTAGAAATGAAACCTGTGTTTTGAATATAGAGTTCTAGGTACTTCCAATTGCAAGAGCTATCACAAACATTTGTGAGCATTCTGACCATTGTCTCCCAGCTGTCTGTGTGAGGAAGGAGAACCTTAGCATTGTAGGACTCAGCTGTAGTCAGATGACAGGACACAAAATGGGCATGGAATGTTGAAGCACTTTCCTAAGGTCCAGTGAGAGCTAGAGGCAGACCATATGAGCTAACATCTCAATCTTCTTTGCATGAAGGAAGAAATACAGCGACCCTTGATAGAACTTCATTTTTTTGTGTTCTGACGTACAACCCTCTGCTTGGTTGACTGTGGATATGGTAATTTATCTACTCGATGTGTCTCTTGGGTCCTGTAAAGCCAAATTATATTCAGTTTTGGATTAGGAAAGTGTTTGATTAGGCTCGGCTTCCCATTTCCTCTTCCTTGGTACATTCCACTCCAGGATTGCTCTTAGCAAGAGAGTTTAAAAACAACTTTTTAAAGAATTTCTTCGTCTGGGTCAGACCCTATTCATGGCCCCACACCTGGGATGTGGCCCACATTTACCCAAAATACCAGGCCCACTTTTAACTAAGAACTTTTAAGCATCGCTTTGATGACACCAACCTCCCCGCTGGCATGCTCACGGTCTGGACAAATTCAAATTTGTTTTCAAGACAATTCATGTTTTCCTTTTCTTGAGGCTGGTGGGACATGGGCAATATTTTCCTTTTTCTTTTGATGGAGGCATGACTTTCTTTTCTTTTTAGAAATCATTTCCATGTTACTGCTTCAGAAAGGTAAACATAAAACAGTGTGGAGGGCTATTGACTCTGCTGTCTCTTTGAGGAAGGGCTCACTGTAGCGTCTAAGCGAGCTCCAGGCTGTGGCCATGGCTTCCCAGGCTGCCTCTTTTAGTTCTGGCTTCTCCTTCTGGAGAACTCAGCTCACTGCTAGAAGTCTCCAAAAGGAACAACCTAATTTTTGCCTGGTCCTGAAGTGATATTTTAATCCTGAGTAAACAGTTATAAGGTTCAGTGATTGAATGCAGTGCAGATGTTATTAACTGGCCTCTCGAGCCTCTGAAGCATTTCATGCTTTCAAGAGACAGAGTTCAGAATTACCAAAAGCTTTTTATAAATATAAATGAATCCAGCAATATCTGGAAAAACACATTTTCTTCCTTTGAACCTTTGTTCTAGGTCTTAAAAGATCGAAAACTAATTTCTACAGAATGGTAGTCTCAAAAATCCATTTAATAGAATTCACGACCTTGGAGACTTTTTTCTTTTTTTGAGAAAGGGTCTCATATAGCTCAGGCTGGTCTTTATACTCTGTAACCCAAGATAGCTTTGAGGTTCTGATTCTCCCACTTCCATCTCCTAAGGGCTGGAATTTTCAATGTTTACAACTACACCCCGTTTTTCTCAAGGAAAATAATTTCTTCTCTTTCTCCTGCTTCTTCACCTTCTTCAAACTACAGTGTCTATCTGAGTAAAACAGTGAAACACCCAGCAGCATCAGCCATAGTATTGGAAGGAGGGTCTCTAAGCTGCTTCTGCTATTCAGGGCAAAAGATAAGGGTCACTAAGGTTAGGAAGAGGGAAGACAATAGAGAAGAATGGGAAGTTAGGAGGCATAGAGCTGAAAATGAAGGATGCAAAGAATCTCCAGAGACCTCATTTATTTATCAACTAATGGAATGGACCACACTATCTATGCTCTATGTGAACTGAGTTTTCTTAGTTTGACCCTGTGTTCCTCCTAGCTTTATGGGTCACTCATTCAAACCTTTTCCCTTAGATGTTCAGGATCATGTACAAGATATCTTTATTATGTTTCCAGGAGACCATTGTAAGTGACCTTGGAATTGACATAGTTCTAACAACATCAGGAGTCTTCCCTCAACATTTAAATCAAACATCATACACCAAAGATCAGAGCACTGTTGCCTCAGATATGATTGCTTTCCAGATATGAGAGAGAAGCTCAGGATCATGAAGAAGTATCTTCACAAGGTTAAATTTTACCCTTAGTTAAGAGGGTGTGCTGTTCACACAATGGAGAATCACGCACACAGAGAAAGGGCCTTTGATTTTTATTCTAAGGAAGGTGGTTACTATGTGTCTTTGCCGTTGGCTGGGGTCTGACCTCACAGTCTTTTGAGATTGGTTAGTGTATTAGTTAGGGTTCTTTCGAGGAATAGAACTGATAAAATGAATCTCTCTCTCTGTATCTATCAATATGTATAGAAAGGGGATTTATTAGAATGGCTTACAGGCTGTAGCATAGTTAGTCTGACAACAATTGTCTACCATTGGAAAGTCCAAGAACCCAGTAATTGCTTAGTCCATGATGCTAGATGTCTCAGCTGCTCTTTAGTATATGTGGGAATTCCCGGAGAAGTAGCTTAATGCCGATTAAAGATCTTCCCACCTCAAAAGATCTGGATTAAAAGATCTGGTCTTCTCACTTCAAATGATCCAGTTAAGAAAAAAAAAAATCCTTCACAGGTATTCCTAGCTACTTGAATTTTAGTTAATTCCAGACATAGTCAAATAGACAACCATGAATAGTTACCACTACTACCAACGGAAAAGAATTGATGCAAGGAAAATGAAGAGGGAAGGAGTTAATCACTTAAATCCAAGAACATAGCAGGACCCTTGTATAAACAGGTTTTACTGAGTAAACAACATTAAAACATTTGCATAAAAGTCTTACAATATGAGGGAGAAAAAATTGAATTTCTTGTTATAAAAGTTTTATAACATTTGATAGAAAAGACTCACATTTAATTTTCTTACAAACACCTACTCTTGTTTTTAAACATTCTTTTCCTCAAACTCATTGAGATGTTGGCTCTTTATTTTTGTCCCATCTTGGAATAAAAAACTGTAATAGGGAGGGGGAGTCTATTTAATAATAGTTGACTCAATAAACTGGAGTTAGGCCCCAAGTACAAGGAATCAATTATTTCATCTATTTCATTAGCATAATTTAAGGTGAGCCTGCCTTCCTGGAGGGGAAGGGTCCCTTGGGGCCAAGAAATTGACCTGGCCCCATTGGAATATTGGGTCTGCACACAGGACGAAACTCTTTTCTCATCAGAAGAATGCTCTCTTAACAGGCCTTCATTGCTACTTTAACGCTCTCATTAAATTTTCTTACTCTTATTTTTAAACATTCTTTTCTTCAAACTCACTGCAGAAACTGCTTCCCTTTAGGGAATCATTTAGGAAGCAAGTTAAAGATCAGAGCTCCCCAAACACCATCTTTGGCGTCACCATGGCAGTTTTTTGCTCCTAGTAAAGAAAGAAAGAGATTATTTTGTGGGGGTGGGGAGGTTTCTTTTTTTTTTTTTAAATGTTAAACTGCTCATTTCTAGCTTCTGTCCTTATGACCCCTCTCCTTTTCAAGAGGAGAGCCTAATTGATCTGGCTTCTTCAAGTTGAATTTTGATTGTTGTGTATAGCAGTATGGGGTACCCCTTTGACATGCCTATCTAAAAGATTCCAACTATCAGATGTAGAGAGGAAAGGAAGTCCTTGACTGGAGTCTGGAAAGAGATGTGAGGGAAAAGCAAAAAAAAGATAGCTATTAGGATGACAAGTCCCAGGCAGGGAACCAGGAGAAGGTAGAACACATGATACTTTAAAACATCTAATAAAAGCTTATTAAAATCTCTTGGTGGGTTCATAAGAACCTCTTTTATTGGGCTCTTCATCTCTCCTCTCTGTCTCTCTGTCTCTGTCTCTGTCTGTCTGTCTCTCTCTCTCTCTCTCTCTCTCTCTCTCTCTCTCTTTCTGTCCAGTGTGATAAACCTATGACCTACTTTTATGCTTTTTGATAGCTGTTTGAGTGGCTAAAAATCAGGGTAATGTCCCTTCCAAATGATTTCCAGGTCAGAAGAAAGATATTTAGCCATCACTTAATATTAGGTTACAACTATAGTGAATCTATTTTTCTTGGCTGTAGGTATGTCTTATATCTGGGCAACAATTTCTGTCAAGAAGGAAACAATGTAGTTGTTTAAATAACATCTTATATCCACTTATGCCTAACCTCTGGGGAGAGAAATCCCTTGGATTGTTAACAAAGTATCTTCTTTGTCATTCTCTCATGCTTGGGTGATTAAGATCATACAGGTGACCCTTGTTAAGGTCAACGGAAGTAGTGTCTTGGACTTGAGGGAATCCTCTGGTTCCTCCAGACTTCCCTTATCAGTTCCATGTATGTGAGGTTAAGTCACAGGCCTTGCCTGACCACAGCTTCACTTGGCAGCATTAAGGTAATTTCCCCATGTTGACCCACCTCTCATCCAGACTAAGGGTACTCCAATTCTTATTTCCTTCACGTATTTGACAACGAAGTTTAAAAGTGTGATGTGGAGTTATCCAGCAGCAGCTTGCTTGTGTGGCTGTAAAGCCAGTGGAAGAGAGGTTGCTGAAAAATATTTCAAATCAAATGGAAGTGAAATAGAGAGGTGTAGTAACTTTAGTTGTGTAAGAAAAAGAGTGATCAGGAAGAAGGCAGAGGAACAGCCATTATAAAAGGACAAAAGGAACAGTCCTAGAACCAAGAGTTGCAACAGTCTGACCTCAGAAGAAGTTTCTGGAAGTGGCTGCCAGGAAGGGACAGTAGGATGCAATGGGGTAACATTCATGGGGGTGTACGTGGCCTCAGAGCAGAAACTAAACCCCAGCCTTGGGGAATGGTGGTAGGTGACATCACAGGCTGGGGACTGCAGACAGCTCCACCCTGGTCTCTAGGTGTCCTCCAGTAGTTCATTCCTGAGGTGGGGTCTTGAGGTTTACACACTCCTCCACTTTTGGATTTGCTCTGGTTTGTGTAAGTGACAGGAAGGATTTCAAGATGACTCATAGGTAGATAATGATTACTTCCTGACAACCTATGAGCTTCTAGCTCTAAACAGAGATACTTGCATGTGTTAAGGTTGTCTAATTTAATTCCTTTTTTTTTACAGACTTTATTGGCTTAATAATGAATTGTGGCAAAACTCTGCTAAAAGTCTATCATTGACCGGATAGCCTTCTAGGGTTTGGTGCATAATGGGGGACTCCTTCCATTTATGGGGCTTCTCCTTCTGTGACCTTGTCCTAGAAATTCTAAGCCCTTACATATGCTTCTATCTGAGGAATGCCATATAGCTTCAATTTGATTACAGGATCAATTCCCTTTGCCCTGATAAAACCTGTTCAGCAAGCCCCTGAGATTTCCGAAATGTTTCCCCATGCTAATCAGGCATTCCAGGTGCCCTAAGATATCATCCAACAACCTTTGCTAATCCTGGATGTTCCTACGCTCAGTCCCCCTAAACTTCATAAGCCTTGAATCACCCTAAGTAAAGTTGATCTGCCTCCTGATAGCTGGTCCCAGAATGGTTATTCACTGTATGGACTCACAGGACTTCTGAAGTCCATCCCCAACTTGATGTCTCTACTCCCTGTGCCTGCTGATGATCTATAAGAGTGGGGAGACTCACAATAAACAGCAGATGAAATGTTAACTATCACTCTAGGGGAATTATCTAGATGTGAATGTCATCCTTCAGAAAAAAGCTTCAATTCTTGTAACTGTTTTGTTTCTATTTTATAACCATAAAAGAGTTCTTAGTTGGAAGATCTAGGCTTGCAATTTAAGTTCAACCTCTAAACTTGTTTTCTTTTTACTTTGTCTTGGGGTTAGTCTTTGGGGATTGATTTCATATTGCAACTGATAGATTGATTGTATGGTCCAATATGGTCAGTGACAATGCTGGGATTGGTGCCTGACTTTTCTGACCTCCCTTCCATCATACAAAGTATTTTCAGATGGCCAGTAGTGTACCTTGCTAAGCACCATAGAGCAAGCTACAAACTTAGAGTCTGAATAGTCTCGTGTAAATAGCAATTTTGACCTTAAAAGTCTATCAGTAAGTAATAAATACTCATCTACTGAACATGGGTTAACATTGTGTAAGTTAGAGCTGCCTATGATTTAAAGGTATAGCAATGGACTTGTAAATCAATAGAAACATGATGTAAATCTTACTAACCTGACTTCTGGCCAGGAACTGTCAACAGCAAGCATATTCTCCAGTCTTTAAGCATTTCTTTATCTAAAGAAAACAAGCCCACAATCCAGGAAGACAGTGGGTGTCATTTTTTATATCGTTCTCAATATGGTTTGGATCTTCAATGACTCCAAAGGACCATATGTCAAAAAGTTGGTTAAAAATAATTTCAGATAGAACCTTGAGAAATGTAGGATGAACATTCAGGAATCAGCAGTCTATCTTAGGTATGTGGTTGCCTATAATATTTTCATATATGACACATAATTTTGGTTAACACATATAAAATATTTAACGTTAATAAGATGTTCAACATAAAAGTAAAGGAAGTAATCTCAAAAGACTTGTTAGTTGTTCCAAGTTAGGTCACCAGATAACTCTATCCAGGTGCATACTTTTCTGAGGGAAAAAGACATCATAAAACACAAGACTCATTCTTTCTGCAGTGCTCTTCTGTATCAACTGGGCTTGGAAGGACTGCTGAGTCTGCTGGGAACAAAGGAACCATCTATCCAGATCTGATGATAGAAGAGGAAATGAAGGGTTTTAAAGGCAGGAAGAAGATGGAAGCAGGTGGGGAAGAAACTAAGTATTTTTCATCCTTGAGACGCAGGTTGTGGAAACCTTTACACCACCCCAGGTTCAATCTTGATGCTGTTACACCCCACAACAATTCCTTCTGTGAACACTGGATCTCTCGTTTCTGCATTAGAGTGTTGGGCTGAAGAACATGGAGTTCCACACTTCACAATCTCTGCCCACACCAAGGCTTACTTGCTATCCATTTCCTAAATGTGCATCCAGTAATTCCACACAGTGACTGAGAGCTTCCTGGACATGTCGTCAGGAGCTCTGATGGATGCTCTCACAGGTGAGCTTGTTCTTATGTATGACATCCACCCATTGGCCAATTGTCCTAGTATCTTCATACTAAAGTGGTACTTTCAAGGCTGGCATCTTTGATTTTATAATTAATTTTTCTTTAAAGTGTTTTATTTTATTTATTATGTGTGGGGTGGTGGTGGTGGTGGTGGGTGTAACATGCCGCAGCCCACACGTGGTGGCTTAGAGGACAACTTGTGATACTTGGTCCTCTCTTTCCACCATATGGGACCCAGGGATCAACTTCTGGTCATCAGACTTAGAGACAAGTGCATTTACCCACTGAACTATCCTGGCTGCCTGAGGCTGACTTCCAAACATGTGAGCTGCTTTGTACAGAGTGTCTGTGAGATGGATTTCATATTCAAGGATAGCTAAATGTGGAAAAGAGTTTAGTCCAGGTTCTTAACTCTTTAAGGTACCAGAGAATGGGTTCAACCAACCCTTCTCCAGGCACCCCAAGAGGGTGCCAAAGAGGGAAAGACTGCAATCCCTGATTACCACACATGGCTATCTCAAGGGCTCTATAGTCCCATGGATCAGGTGGGCAGGTAGGGAACCTCATCATCATTCTGGGACTGCTTCCTGGAGAGAGCTGGGCAGGGGGAGAGAATAGAGACCTACTTAGAGATGAGACAGAGAGAGGGGGTTGGGGCTATTCACTAGATTAAAGAATGTGTAGGTAACAATTTACAAATAAATTTTATGTGTGAGCTTGCTGTAATGTTGTATTTATTTTCACTTAAAACTTATTTTCTTTCTTTCATTGGTGGCCTGGGTTGAGGGAAAGGCAGAAATCTTAGAGAGATTTATGTGGGCAAGATTCTGAATCTTCTCTCCGAAGTATATTTGACTAAACTTATTCAAGTTTTGTGGAAATTTAATGTGTCTAAAAGCAGTCAGCAGGAAAACCAGAGATAGTGCAGAAGACTTCACGGAGTCCTTAGGATCCCTCTGTTCTACCAGAGACTGGGACCATCTACACTTCCTCATGTCTGGCTTCTCTGTGTCGGTGAAGGGCATGTCAGGTGCTACACACTCATGTATTGTCAAGTGGAGCTGGCAGCTGACTTGCTCTGGTCATTTCTGCCTGTGGAACCAATATTAGATTTTCTCACAAAGACAATAGGGGGAGAATTATGCCAGCTGTTGAGAAATTTTCATGGCTTCCTATTCTTTTGCACATAATTTTGCCATAACATTTTAGAATTTTACATGAAGGAGGAGCCTCCTGCTTATCCGAGTTTTTAGTTTCAGCTGTGGTGCAAGGCAACACAGTGATCTTGGCTGGTTCGCATCCTCAAAGAGACACCCTTTTGGTTTTTACTAACATTCCACATCATGGAATTGTTTTTCCCTCTGGTGTTTGAATATCACTGTTTTGGGGAGTGTATCCTGGCTAGCTGAGCATTTGCTTCACCATAGACAACTTATAAGTCTCATTCTCATGTTGAAATATAAAACAACAACAACAACAACAAAAGAGAAAACAAAAGAACAACAACAACAAAAGAAACCCAACCACTTTCTTGAAAGAAAAGACATAAATGACTGAGAGGGGAATTCTGGGTAAAGATAACAGCTACAATGGCAAGGACTGTGTGTCAGACCCAGACTCAATGCTGGGCTACAGCCAGGCGTTTACTTTTATTAAAATATATATGAATGCATATATAGGACCAGCATGACGGCTCAGTGGGGAGAGTCACTTAGTTCCAAGATTAAGGACTTGAGGTTGATCCCTGGTACTCATTGTGTGAACAAAGAGACACAACACAACTCCTCAAAGCTGTAATTGACTTCCATAATGCACACCCACATGGGTGCACACACTGTAAATGAAAGTACGTGTTCATAGGATCGTTGTGTGGCATTACTATTTTGTTGAAATCAGAACATTTCCAACAAAACTACAATGCATCTGTATTTACAGAACTTACATTTTTAACCAGATTGCTGGCCCCTGGTCCAGATTTGTTGCTACCTCCTTAAGCCTTGCTAGATGCTACCCAGAAACATGCCTCCACCCACAGAAAGTCTACAATATCCTTGTAGATTCTTGTTCTGTGGAACCTGGGCAGGGCGTCCTGGGCTCAGACCTAAGGCTTCAAGAAGCCTGACTAGCTGGCCAAGAAGCCTTCAAGCTCTAGGGTGTGGGAGCTCTGACACTCACTGAATATATCCTCCACTTGATGGCGACAGAGACATAAGACTCCCCTTTCTGCTACCCAGCTGAGTGCAGCAAACTCCACCCTAGGAAAACAAATACCCTATAGTTGAAACTTGCTTCTTTGAGGATTTTCCTAAGTTCTTAAACTAAACTATTAATGAATTTTTCCTCATTTGTAAAATTCGAGGTACTTTTGAATGAAATCAATTTTTAAATTCTAGTTACTAACAACATGATTATGTAATATTTTATTGTGGATAAAATAATTTTACGCATTTCTCATGTGGACCAGTGATGTGGTAATGTGAAGAAAAACATGTATAAAATGATGTTTTATATTTATTTTACTGAGAATTTGTGCCACACTTTCTGTTCATGCCTGTTTTGTGCTTAAAAAAATACGAGATTATGAAATTGCTCTAAGTTCTTACATTTTCTTAAGAATCAGAAGTAGCTGTTAAACCTATAGGGTGGCTACACCTTGTAGCTTTATTTTTATTTCTATTTTAAGTCATTTTACAAAGACTTAGTTATATTTTCATATTTAGTCTTCCAAGTGTTGGTCCTTCCCAATGCTCCAGGAAGTTTCCACTAAGGAGCTGAGGAACTGCTGTGATCCTGCCTTCCCTTCATATAGCACAGGTTCTGAGACCTTCAGCAGCAGACCCACCCTTGGAATGTTCCAAGTCCTTTGGACCATTGGCCTCTCAGTGATAGCACAGTGGCCATGCTCACAACCTTCACAGAATGTGTGCTTGAAATCTATTCAAAGGGCATCAGCTACTCCATTCATTCTTCTTGCTTTTTTTTTTTTAAATCTACGTTATTTGTGTTTTTCTGAAAATGTCACCAAAGCTATACTATTATGTTCTATTGTTGAGAAGCCTTATGGTTTGAGCTACATGGTCTAACCCAAGACCATTGCAATGTCTTATTCATAAAGTGGGTATTACAAAATGAAGCTGGATTTAAAGTAATCCTAACACCATTGCACCCCTATAAAGTACAGTCGAGTCTGATTTTCAAAAACAGATTCCTATCAAATCCTTTTTTGGATTCTGGGAAATAACATAAGACAGGACAGAATTTATTAAAGATATCAGAAGTGAGGAAAGAAAACAGAAATGGGTTTCAGTGTTTCTTATGCTCCTTGCAGAAAGAATTGTGCTTTTCAATGAAAGGCACAGACCTTGGCATACACAGGGTTGTCTCCTGTATGGTGACGAGTGTGCAACCCCACTTTAGAGCTGGACCCCAAGGCCAGTTCCTATGATGCTGAGTTTTCCCCTTATGTTGACATCAGAACTCCAGCTGCTCCAGTGATAACAACCACTCCTCAACAACAAGTAGCAAATATTCCTACAGTGGGGAAGCGACAAGTTCCTAATTGTCCCTTTCAGACATTAACTGCCTGGGCACCGAATTGTATTGAACATGTTCTCTCACTCTCTGTCTGTCTGTCTCTGTCTCTGTCTCTGTCTCTGTCTCTGTCTCTGTCTCTCTCTGTCTCTCTCTGTCTCTCTCTGTCTCTCTCTGTCTCTCTTTCCCTTGAGAACCATTTTATCAGAGTTTAAAAGAAAAAAATCCAGGGCAAGTAAGAAATCTCAGCAGAAGCCCAGAGGAGGAAAGTGGTGAAAAGAAAAGGAAACAGCAAAGCAAGTATGCTTTTAAAATAAAGACAGTATGGAGGTCAACAACATGCCGGACAACCAGTCACTTGGAGCTTTAGAGAAAGAACAAGGAAGCCCAGATTACCAGAAAAATCACATGTAATATGCCATCCATCCTAGCACTTGGAAGACACAGGAAGGATAATCTCTATGAGTTTGAGGCTAGCTTACCTAGTGAATTCCAGCCAAGGCTACATAGTGAGACCTTGTCATAAGAGAGAGAGAGAGAGAGAGAGAGAGAGAGAGAGAGAGAGAGAGAGAGAGAGAGAGAGAGTTGACTAGGCACTGGAAATCACGACAGATCATTGGATGGACCTTACAACTAGTATCTTATCCTGATGCTCTTTTGTACTGTAAGCCAGTCGATGAGCACAACTTAGTCCCTTCATGAAGAAGAGAGGCAGGGCGAGAGCAATAGGGGCTGCCAAGCTTGGTCCCTTAGTGAAGAAGGGAAGGCTGCAGAGACCAACAGGGGCTCCTTTCTCACAGCTGCACTGAGATAAACCACTTGAAAGGCTGGAGAATCTTAGAATTTAAAATGAGGGCATTTAATAGAAATGTATGTATTAATGTGTAACCTTTACTTAAAAGAGGGCAAGGAAAACCTCTGCCACAAGCCAAAAATGTAGAGCAGCCAGTTCCAGGAACTCAGAGCCTCAGGGCTCTGGTTCCCGATACCTGCCCCTCCTGAATGATCCACAATGAGGGCGGAACTAAGAATGAAGATCTACTGATTTATGAGACTCTCCACCCTGTCAACCAGTAGATGAAGATTACATTCCTAGAATGAATATGTTTCCCTCCCTAACTGAATACCTTGGGTTGGGTCCCTCTGAATGTTTCCTTGGTAACCCTCTCCGCCCCAGCTTGTGGGTTAAATACCCCACACTTCTTGTGTTCGGCGTTGAGCTCTGTCCAGCATGGTCATGAGATCGACCCCGGGGTCGAACTCCTCTGACTGGCAAGGTCATGAGATTGACCCCGGTACCGGTATCCCCAATAAACCTCATGTGATTGAATCAAGTTCGGTCTCTCGTGAGTCATTGGGTGGTCACGTCATCCCGAGACTTGAGTAAGGATCTCTCCAGTTCTGGGGGTCTTTCACACTCTTGATGGGAAAGGCTGAAAACTGCCTCAGCCTCTGTCTGTGCCCAATGGAAAGTCTTCATCACTAGGGCTTCCCATCAGCTGCCAGACACCATTCTGTCCTTCAGCATTCTGAACGCCTGTGGGTAATATTAATATAGCTTCCACATTCCAAAGTCTTGGTAACATTTCTATTGCTGTGATAAAATACCTGGGCAGAGGCAGGCAGATTTCTGAGTTAGAGGCCAGCCTAGCCTACAGAGTGAGTTCCAGGACAGCCAGGGCTATACAGAGAAACCCTGTTTCAAAAAACAAACAAACAAACAAACAAACAAAAAAACCCCAGAATAAAAACAAAAAACCACTATCACCACCACCACCAAACCTTCAAAAAACCAAACCAAAACAAAAAACACTCTGGCAAAAGCAACTTAGTGGAGAGGGGGCTTACCTTAGTTCAAATTCGAGGATAATGTAGTGGGAAGGCCAGTATGGCAGGAATTGAAACAGCTAGGTACATTCCCAGTCAAGAGGGGAAAGAGAATGCATTCATGCACACTTGTGCCCAGCCTCCTCTCTCCACTCCCAGTCAGTTCAGGATCTCTATTGAGTCTTTCCCACCCCAGTTAATAAAATCAAGATATTTCCGTACCTACATGCCTATAGGCCAAACTTAACCTCCTTCCCGATGACTCTAGACTGTGTCAAGTTCACACTTATAACTAACCTTCACATCAAGCCACACGGTAAGACCACCTTCAGTATATATGTTTCCCAGTGTTTAAATGAAGTCTGTAAATAGAAAAAGAATTTTACTGCTGCTTTACCAGTAAAATTCCATTATGCCAAATGTCTATAGATAGCCACATGACTAGAAATTGTGGCCCATGCCTGATGGTGCAAACTTGTCATCCTAGGTACTGTGGGTTGAAGTAGGAGGCTCTGAACCCTGTCTCAAAGTAGAAAATGAAAAAAGAATCTAAGGATGAATCTCCATAAGAGAATATTTGTCTAGCTTGTAGAGCTACAAAGTTACATCCCCAGTACCACATAAGCAAAAAAATCTGTTCTAGAAGTAGAAATACTGCCCAGCTGTAGAGCTGAAGGTGAGACTATGCAGAAATATTTATAGGAAGCAGTCCAGACACCCTGACAGTTACAACCAGAGTCCTGAACAGCACAGGCTACAGTCAATGGTCACATTCTGCACATGCCTTTCATCTCCACACAGCTAAGTTTTCCAATCTCTGGCAGGTGAATGGCTCTCACTAATCCTGCTTTGCACATGATAGAAGCGTAGGAGAAAGAGCAATGGATATGAAGCTCAGAAGAATAGGGCACTTATCAGATGCTGTGAGAAATCTCAATTTCAAAACAGACTCAGCCAGAGACAAGAAAAGGGGTGTGGCTCTTTTCAGGTCAGTCTAACTTTGAATTTGACTTTTGAAGCATCTTTAATTCACTTTAAATTTATGCAGAATTTTTTTGGTTCCAGTTGTAACTGAAGGCCATGAACTCAAGTCTTACACAACCAAGGCACAGGAGAGAGGGGGGCCATAGCAACAGAGATATGCAGCATGGAATCATTCCCACCGTGATGCTCTATTTGGACAAATGAGGTTTGGTTTAGGGGACATAAACACATCCACATAGGGGCAGCCCAACTTCTAAGCCTTCTCTTTTTTAGGAAGACTTCATGACATGCTCAGCTAGCACTACAAAGTTTTACCTGGAAATAAAAGGGTGTTTTACAAGCAGGGCGTGTTGGTGCACGCCTTTAATCCCAGCACTTGGGAGGCAGAGGCAGGCGGATTTCTGAGTTCAAGGCCAGCCTGGTCTACAGAGTGAGTCCAGGACAGCCAGGGCTATACAGAGAAACCCTGTCTCAAAAAAAAAATAAAGGGGGGGGGGGTGTTTTACAAGCTGTTAGCATAGGAATCTGATAATCTGATTCTTGGGTACCTGCCTTGCTTCCTACTAATAGTTTTGTGGATTAGCATTGCTTTTACAAGTCCTGGGTCACAGCTCAGACTGTACCTAGACTGCCCTAGGAAAGTCTAACTCGGATAGCTCTAAGTGCCCTCTCCACTCTCTCAGTGGCCCAATCTTCCCTTCAGTGCTTGAACATGGCAGTAGGAGCAGACACATAGGGCATGGATAGAAAGGCCCAGAACAGCCTTAAGGTCCACTCTGTCAAAACTGAAAGCTTTCCTGTGCATTGTGCAGCCTACAGTAGAGCCACTCCACCTTGGGTGAGAATCAACCTCATCGCACCTCAGCCTTTATCTGCACAATCAGTGACAAAATTTAATGGAATCATATCATAGGGTACCAGGTAGGTAGAAAGAATGACATAAAGGAAGCATAGTGCTGCTGAGGTGAGGAAGAGAAACGGGTTAATGATGAAAGCAGCTTGGAGGTAGAGATGCAGGAGGAAGGTCACCAAGTCAGATCTTGGACTACAGTGAAATTTTTAGTTCCACAAACTGACACACTCTCTTCCAAGTCTTAAATCAGTATCACTTGGACTAATTTATTGGCCAGTCCCAGACTATGAAATTAAACATTCTAATGTAACCAGACTTTGTTGGTGACATTAGGCAGTCTGGAATTTCCTTACATGCCATTTTCTCTCTTGCTGTTTTTTTGCTGACTGACGAGCTTCCTGCTTAAAAGGATGCTACCCTAGAGTCACTCTGACCTTCTCCCATTGGCATGTGTGAGTACATATGTCCCTGTGTGTGTGCTTCCAGGGTGCATACTCCCCTTGCATGAGCATTTCCAGGTCTAAAGGCCTGCAGCTTAGTCAGAAAGGATTCGCACTACAATCTGTCTGCCATTTTGTTGAGTCATTATTTTCAGTTTCGAAAGCTGCTTTGGAGTCTCTTTTAAGAAATCCCACTTTAATGGGTGAAGATTTTCTTCCATGTATTCTTCCAAGAGTCTAAGACGTTTTCCCTTTGAAGTAAACTCTCAGCTTCCACATCTGGAGTTTATTCTGAGGCGGGGTGTCACTGCTGCTATTTCATTATGGGAAGCACCTAACCATTGATTCCTCTCTCTTTCTATGGGAAATGCCTTTGCTGCTGTGCAGAAAGATGCTCCCCTTTCACTTACGTCACTGATATACTCTCCTCTCCCCAGAGAATCCTTATGCTATTTACTTCAGCTTAATTAATATACTGAGTCAAGTGATCTCATCTGTAAGCCTAGAAATGTCCACAAGATCTCCAAGCTGTGGATATTGATGTGTATTTTTAATTCAGTTAACTTGTACGTTAATGTAACTGTCTTAGCCACTTTAAGGTACTCAATCCAGTGGTTTGCTGTGGTCATAACAATGTGCTCATTACAACTCAATTCCAGAACTATTTGACTGAAAGAAAAGGTAACCTTTTGTTCTTAAGCAGTCACTGCCTGTGCCCCCTTCTCCCAGCCTGTGGAATCAGTATTTGCATCCTCTCTGCGTAGATTTGCTACTTTCCCACATTGCTTCTGAGGGTAGTCACAGCATAGGCATCACATTTGTCTGGATCTTTTAATTTTTATTACTAGGATTAAACCCAAGTCAAGGCTAGACAAGGGCCTTTCCCACTGAGCTACCTGCCCCAATTATTTATATATACATACATGTGTTTATATACATACAGGTTTACATACATATACATACATGTGTGTGTATATATGTATATATAATATACATTATATATAATACATATATATAAATTTATAATATACACACATATTTATATATAATATATATTTTATATATATGCATACATATACAAAAGTGTGTGTGCATGTGTGTGTGTGTGTGTGTGTGTGTGTGTGTATATATGTATACACACTGTAAGCTGCCCAAGCCTAGCACAGTTACTTCCTGCTTAGTGGTCCTGGCCTTGTCTCCTAGCCACCATGCTTTCACAGGCTATATACGTAAGTTTATACACACACACACACACACACACACACACACACACACACACATACACACACACACACATACACACACACACATACACACACACACACATATATATGTATGTATATACACACACATATATATACATGTGGGGCAGTGCTGCTGCTTACCCAGCAGTTTTCCCAGCTCTGATTTACCCCTGCTCATGCTCGCCCATCTCAGTAACTTCAGAAGAGCAACTCCTCCTCTCCCACCTGTGCAGTGTGGACAGTGCAGCAGCTGCAGAAAAGAGTAGCAACTGCCTCAATGGGACACCCCTCTCTGCTTTGGATAACGTAACTCCTTGGTAGCTCCAGCTGGGCCAGAGTGGATAATGTCCGGTACACAGACTGGCATATACATATATGTATACATATACATATACACATACACATACGTATACATATACATTACATATACATGAGAGAGAGAG
>NW_022196905.1:22167018-22173658 GCF_008632895.1 Mastomys coucha
GAGAGAGAGAGAGAGAGAGAGAGAGAGAGAGAGAGAGAAAGAGACTTTTCTCTGGGCAAATATGTAGTTCAGGCTGTTCAGGAGCATGTGATGTTGTGATCTTCCTGCCTCAGCTTCTTCAGTACTTGGAATTCTAGGATATGTCACCATATTTGATTGATATCTTTTATATACTATAAACATTTTGAGGTTCATTATGAGAGAATGTATGAGTACTGTACATGAAATTACATTTCTTCTTTGGGGTTGGTCGAATGATACTATATATTCAAATGCTAAATACTATGTCCCAAGACCTGGTTGCCCCAAGACAAGTAAATTCTCACGTATACCAGCTTTTGTTGTGCAAACTTTGCCCATGTTATCCCTGATTGGTTAATAAAAGTGCCTACATCCTGTGTTTGGCAGAAGAGAAGGTATAGAGATAGGCTAGAAGGTGGAGCAATGTTCCCTGATTTGGGGTCTCAGGAGAACCAAGAAGAGAAAAAGAGAAAGGAATAATATTGCTATAGGCAGATCATGAGCCCATGGCCATGTGAGCTGGTCTGATGGAGTAGGAGTGGCCTAGGTAGAACTTGGCAAGTGATATCTTGGGCATCACCACAGGGAAGCAGACAAAATAGCATAAAGGGTTGATACCTGCCCAGCTTATAAATCCAAAGGCTTTAATTCGGGAACTAGATGATCTGAAGTGGGCTAGAAACCCCTAAGAGATCGTTAAACGGGCTGTAGCAAACCCCTGGAATAATAATAATCACATTTCTTCAGCTGTACCATACAGGGTTTATTGTATCATTGGCTGATGAACATTTTGGTTGTCCAATGCATTAGTTATGATGAACAGTGCTATGATAAACATCCAAAAATAATTTTGATTTGAATAAAGGTTTTAGTTCTCTTAGAAGATAGCTAACACAACAAGCTATAATGGAATATACCTTCCATTTCATTTCTCCAACTTACTCCATCCCCTCTAATAATCCCTCTGTCAACCTCATGACATTACCACCACTACGACTATGACTATGACTACGACTATGACTACTTAGGTTAGACAGATGAATTTTTGCAAAGGACAGCACAATGGACTGACACACACTGGTCATAGTTCTGAGAATGAGAGATGATTAACCCTCTATGGGACACAGGTGTTAGAATGCCCCTCTTTCATTCCCAGTAGCAAGGTGCAGGAAAACCACAGAAGAATGTAAAAGCCTGAGGTTGGAAAGGAGTTCCCTGTAATGCTGTCTTCTGGATGGATTGTGGCCTCTGCCCCCATGAACCCACATAAATGTGGTTTCCAGCACATGACTGACACCAGATCAAGCCAGCCAAAAAGTCCATCATAGTAAGTTTTTCCATAACTATTTTTCAGTAATTCACTGATGCTGTTGAGAAGGAAAGCTTTTCGTGTTTAGCTTTTGTGCTAGAACTAAGCTGATTGTGTGAATTCCTTCTTTTTTGTTTTTTTTTTCTTTCTTTCTTTCTTTTTTTTTTTTTGATTTTTCAAGACAGGGTTTCTCTCTGTAGCCCCGGCTGTCCTGGTACTCACTCTGTAGACCAGGCTGGCCTCAAACTCGGAAATCCGCCTGCCTCTGCCTCCCAAGTGCTAGGATTAAAGGCGTGCGCCACCACCACCCGGCTCTTTTTTTGTTTTGTTTTGTGTTTTCTTTTAAGACAGTTTGTGCCAGAGAGGTGAAGTGGTTTAGCTTCCCGTATCCCAGTATTCATGGTGCCTTCTCGGTTCGTGTTTAACAGCAGCAGGCTGTTCAGGGTGGTCTAGCTTTGGTGTTGACCTCACAAGGGAAGGCCTTTAGCCTTTGACCACTAAATCTGACACAGATGGGCTCCATCTATTCTGCTGAAAAAGGTCCCTTTGATGCCTACTTTTTTTTTTAGTGGTTTTTATCTTTTCATGAGAATGTAGTGATTTAAATGACCTTTTCACCCCCACCGAGATGGCTATACATTTATCTTTTTTTCTATTAATAAACTATAGTGTATTAATTAATTTGTAAGTCTCACTTGGCCATCAAGGTGATTTATTTATTTTTTGTCAATTTAGATAGGTTGCAGTACCCTGACATGTAGTTTATATTTAAACCAGTAATCTTTAAGGAAAGCAGATTACTTTCCACAGCGTGAGCAGGTCTCGTCTAATCAGGTGAAACCCATAGAGGAAACAGACTAAACTGAGGCAACATCCCGCAAGTATATGAGCGAGCATATTGACTCTTTCTCTGTGTGTACTCACATCTCATGACTGGAGTCTCCGAAAATACTGATTAGTATTTCTAAGCTTTGGATTCAATGCCACCATTTTGTTCAGTATATATGCGTGCCACACTTGAAATCTTTAGTTTTCTTGCACTCATTTTCTGCCTTTGGTGTCAAGAAGCGAAGGAAAGAGAGTGAGCAAGTCCTTTCATTCACTGTTTTAGAATGGGTTTGGTAAGCATCCAGGTTTGGTCTTAAGATATTTGTCAGAATTTACCTGTGAAGCCATATTGTCTTCAATTTTAATTAAGTTGTTTTTGCATGTGTATACGTCCATATGTGTATGCATGTTCACATGTGTTTGATGTGCATTCATATATGTAAACATGTTCATAAGGGTGGATGTGTATGCATCTAGCAGCCCTAGGCTGGTGTCAGTGGTCTTCCTTGGTCATTTATCAGCTTACTCATTGAGACAGGGTCTCTCAACTAAACCTAGAGCTCTTGGGTCCAGCCAGTCTGGCTACCTTGCTTGCTGTAGGATTCCCCTGTCTCTGCCTTCTGTGTGTTGGAATCACAAGCACACCACTTGATATTTTCATGAGTGCTGGGATTTGAACACTCGCCCTTATGGTTCATAGCAAGAGGTTTATCTACCGCCCCATCTCCCCAGCCCTGGATTTTATTTTATTAGATTTTAAAACATTACTGATTCACTATTTTTTGCTGAAATTAATATGCTATGTTTTCATTAAGTCAATTTTTGGAAGGTCTTTATCTCTTCTAATTTGCCTAATTTTTGACATGTACTTTTATATTTAATTTTAAATTTCTTTTATTTAAAAAAGACATTTCATTCCTGGCTTAGTAAGGCGAGTCTTCCCTCTCTCCTGTCTGCTTGGTGGACTTCCTTCAAGAGGCTAGCTTTTGTTGTCACCTAGCTTTCACAATGATTTCAAGCTGTCTATTTTGTGCAAGATTATTCAAGTCTTTTTGTGTGTATCTTTTCATGCTCATGAGAGGGAGTCTGTGTGTGTGTGTGTGTGTGTGGGCATGTGCATGTGTGGAGGCCAGAAGTCAGTACCCAGTGTCTTCCATAATTGTTCTCCATTCTTTCTATCTATCTATCTATCTATCTATCTATCTATCTATCTATCTATCTACTACCATATATTTAGAGAGGTTCTCACTGAACCTGAGTTCTCATCTATTTGACTTGAATTGGACAGCTCACTGGATTTACCTGTCTCAGCTCCCTGCCCCAGCACTGAGGTTACAAATGTGTTCTGCTGAGCCTGAATTTTCACAGGTGTTGAAGTCTGAAATCAGACTTCACTTTTTAATGTAGGCAATGTCAGGCCCTCTGTGTGTGTGAATGTGTGTATATTTGAGTGTGTGAGTGTATATGTGTGTATATTTGTGTATGTGTATGTGTGTAAGTGTATTTGTGTGTGCATTTGTGTAAGTGTGTATGTGTGTGAGTGTATTTGTGTGTGTATGTGTGTGAAAGTGTGTGTAAATATATATATATATGTATGTGAATGCCTGTGTCTCTGTATGTATGTGTGTTTATGTGTGCATACATGTGAGTATGTGTACATGTGTGTGAAAGTGTGTACATATGTGTATCTGTGAATGTGTGCCTATGAGTATGTATATGTGTGTTTATGTGTGTGTGAGTATTTATGTGTGTACATATGTTTGAGTGTATGTATATGTATATGAGTGTGTGTGAATGTGTGAAAGTGTGTGCATATGTGTATATGAGAGTGTGTGTATGAATATGTATGTGTATGTGTGTGCATGTATGTATGTGTGTAAATGTGTGTGTGAATTGTGTGTGTATGTGTGAATGTGTGTGTGTGTCTGAAGTGCTTCACCTCAAGCCGTCTTCCCAGCCCTTGCTCTAGTGCTCCTTACGTTACTCCTCCCTCTGTCTTTGCTTGGGTTTGCTATATTTTTTCCATTCTCAGGAAGAGCCATGAGATGGTAATTTGAGACTTCACTTTTTTTTCCAAGACAGGATTTCTCTGTGTAGCCCTGGCTGTCCTGGAACTCACTCTGTAGACCAGGCTGGCCTCGAATAGACTTCACTTTTTAATGTAGACAACCATAGATACATAATCCTAGGTCTTGACTGCACTTCACCTTGTGGGTTTCTAAGTCTTTCTTTTGGGATAGCTCAGAAAAGGAATTCTTACTTTAGTTTACTTGGAATACTTCAAATTTTATTTAGGACTTTTAACTCCATTTAATACAACCAACATAATAGAGGCAATTCCACAGTTGAAGTCCTCTCTTTTCAAGTGACTCTAGTTTGGGTCAAGTTGACAAGAACTCATCAGTACACAAACCAATGTACCAGCCAACCAACCAACTAACTAACCAGCCATTTTATGCATTGAGGCCCGTGAAACTCAGGGTAGATACACAGAAACACACACACACACACACACACACACACACATACATAAACATACACATTAAATACTTGTATACACATATACATAAATATATACATACACACATAAACAATATGCATTATTTACACACATATACACATATATGTGCATATATGCACAAAACACATATACATTATACATACACATATGTATATATAATGTCTGTTTTTTCTGTCCCAAAGTCAACAGTGATTCAGGGTTAGAACTATTTATGTTTTCCGTGAACTTGCACACATCTCTTTGAGTGCACATGGCCTTCCAGATTCTCAGGAATTTATGCCCCATTGCCATTTTTTCAATATTTCTTCATGGCTTTCTACAACAACAAAAACATATATAAGTGGTTTTTGTTTTGTTTATTGTCTAGTTTGTTTTTGTTTTAAAAACATCTCAGGGTGACCCCAGATGATAGCTTTTGAACTGGGGGAATTCTGAGTGAGGCAGGAATATGCTACATTTTTTTTTTTACTGGCTTGAATAGACAATACAATTCTTCACGTGCTCTGCTCTGCTCTCTGCAGTAGCAGGAAAGCATGTGTGATTTTCAAGGCTGCTGCTAAGGTACAACATGTTGTGGGTGGGTGGTGGTGTGTGGGGATGATGTATGGGGCATGGTGTGTGTGTGTGTGATGTGTGGAGATATTGTGTAAGGATGGTATATGAGGTATGATGTATGTGGATGGTGTGTTGGGGTGGTGTTTGTGGATGTATTGGGGATGGTGTGAAGGAGCATGGTGTGAAGGAGATTAGTGTGTGTGTGTGTGTACATGTGTGTGTGTGTGGAGGGTGTATGTATGTGTGTGATGTTGTGTTGGAATGGTATGTGGGCCATGGTGTGTGTGTGTGGATGATGTGTGTGGACTTGGTGTGGGGATGGTCTGAACATGGCACTGAGGAGAGTTAATCCTACACCAAGCTCCCTGGTCTTGCTGAAACAAACTTATTATTTCTAAAAAATAAGTCTGCTTTAGTTTTTGAAGCTCTTGGTTGATTTCCAAGTCACTAAGGGTTGATTCTGACAGTTTTACCCATATTTGTATTTTTGTCATGAGAAAACCAAAATTTTGGTTCCTTCTTCTGCCAAACTCACTGATATCACCTAGAAACTCTCCTGAAGTTTGCAAATCAATATAAATATCATGTTAGAATATGATCGGTTTCTGGTTCTTTGCTTTTCAGATTGTTTTACTAAAGTTGCTAGTAACTGAATTCAACGACAGAAACAAGCTGCAATGTTTCTGGCTTAAGGGAATGGCTGTGGTTTGAGTGTGGGTTGTGTCCCCAAAGGGACATATGTTGGAGGTTTGGTCTCCAATTAACAATAGTAATAGAAATGGGACCCTAGAGAGCTCAGACCATCTAAGTAGTTGTGTTTGGGGATGAAAAATGGCTCATTAGTGACACATGCTTGTGGCTCTTGCAGAGGACCTGAATTCAGGTGGTTCTTCACTGCTTGTAACTCCAGCTCCAGGGAACCTAGCACTATATGCATTTTCACACATGTGGCATGTACACAGAGACATAAACACAATTCATGACTAAATTTTAAAAACTGTTTATACCCATAGGTGGCTGCTTCTATGGCTTTGATCTGAGAAGCTCCATTTGGCAGGAGGCAGCAGCAGCTAAAGACATGCCAAAAACAGCCTGTTTGGAATGTCTATACTACCCCTTCCAAAGCTCGGAGAATATCATGAAAAGCAAGAATGTAAGCACTGGAGGACAGAAATAAATGAGGAAGAGCATTGTCTTTGGAACACACCATCGCTGTCATGATCTTGCTTCCACAGCAGATGTGACAACAGCAGGAGACCTGGTCAACATTGGGCCTGTTAACATCCTGTGACAGGGAGTGAGCAGGGAGAAGGGTATTTTACATGATGCTTCCTTCCATGTCTACATGTATCTGTCAAACCCACAGAAAGATGCAATTAAGGAGTCGTTCCTTTTTTTTTTTTTTT
>NW_022196905.1:22173747-22178337 GCF_008632895.1 Mastomys coucha
GTAGACCAGGCTGGCCTCGAACTCAGAAATCCGCCTGCCTCTGCCTCCCAAGTGATGGGATTAAAGGCTTGCGCCACCACCGCCCGGCAGGAGTAGTTCCTAATGTAGAGTGGGTCTTAGTGAATGAGTTACTCAGTTATTTCTCAACATCATCCAAAGTAGTAGAGTGGCTCATGACAGCAACAGATGCTTAGAAGATTCCAAAACAACTGGGAGACTAGGAACTCAAGAACTAGAGTAGGCTCTGGGCATTAGCCGCTCAATTTCTCTGTAAAATAGTCTTAAATAACACCTAATAAACAACCGCAGAGGTGGGGCCCAGTGGCAACTAAATTGGTTCCATGCAGACACTCTCTCCTGAGCAGACTGTTATACTAGAGAGACTGTGTTAGCAGTCTTAAGACTACCTCAGACCTCACCAGGTGTTTCAGTAGTTATCATATCAACTCACTAGTTAATGCGAGATATGATTATTATTAAGCCTTTAAGTCTCTCTTCTTGCTTCTTCTCTTACAGGATCACCTTTCTTTCATATATTCCTATTGCTAGTTTTATTTTTCCATCAGTAACTATCTATCCTCTGGCACTTTTTGGTCCCCAGAATGGTTAGATTAAACAAACCTTATTTTCTTTATAAATTTCTCAGACTTAGGTATTTTGTTATAGAAACAGCTGTACAATGATTGGTTGCAATGCCATGGTTAATGTTGGTATGTGTTAAGCTTCCAACTGAAGATTAACCAAGACAATAAAATATCTTATGTAGTTCATGAAAGCTTCTAATCCTAAGAAAAATCAAAATAATGTTATAAAAGCTGACTTTAACCAACAGATTTAAAACATGGTTCTCCCATTGGCTATGTTGATGATCTCAGGGCTCCAAGTTTATTTTGCTGTCTCAGTCAATTTATTTTCAAAACTATCAATTCTTTTGCTGTATTCTCAATAGATGTTAGCAACCAGATCCAGCCACATCAAAGGGGCAGGGTTGCATAATACTGTGTATCAGAGCCCCTTTCATTGGCTGTCTCTTATGTTAGGCCTTAACTTTTCTTTATCTCTCAGATTTAATTTCCTTTTGTATATTTCTACATTTTCTTTTGGAACTATATTAGCGAGTTGCAGCATTAGATAGGTTGAGAACTACTGTTTTAGAAGGTTTGTGCTAAGTATCCACCTTTGGAGATCAAAATGTTTTGTTCCAAGTCAGGGAGAGTTAATTGTGCAGACAATATTACACAGTCAATAAAGTCAGGGGAGGCACTGCAGTACTAAATATGGTAGTCACTGAGTGACCATGAACCTTTAAAAAATATTTATTTATTTATTTATTTACTCAAAATAGATTCTTTTATACAACATATTCTGATAATGGTTCCCACCCAACTCTACACTTTCCTCTCTCTCTCTCTCTCTCTCTCTCTCTCTCTCTCTCTCTCTCTTTCTTTCTCTCTCTCATTAGAAAACACACAGATATATTAAAATGAATGAAATTTAAAATAATATAGAATTAAAAAACAAGTAAGACAAAACAAATAGCTCCAAAGAAAAAATAATGTAGACTCAATGACACTGGTAAATACAAGAAAACCCACAACCACACAAAGTTGGAAAGCATAATATGTAAGCATTAGAGCTGTAATGTAAGGGGGGAAATAAGAAAGAAAAAGAAAGAAAGGAAGAAAAAAGAAAGAAAGGAAGGAAGAGAGGAAGAAAGGAAGAGAGGAAGAAAGGAAGAAAGGAAGAAAGAGAAAAGAGAAAACCCAGATAGAGCACTTGAGACAAAAACACTTCCTGAAGTGCCACTGAGTTTATTTTGTGTTGGCCATCTACTGCTGGGCCTGAGACCTGGTCTTGATAGTGTTTTGTACACCCAGTGAAAGTCTGTTGAAGAAAACTAATTTTTGTTGGTTAGTAATTGGAGATAGTTTCTGAGTTGGTGATGTGTGCTTGTCATCCACTTCCACTCTCAGCACTGCGACCCCATCTGGTACAGACCCATGCAGTCCCTGTGCATTCTGCCATAGTCTCTTAGAGTTTATGTGTGCATAGGTCCTGCTGTATTTAGAAGGCCTTGTTTCCTTGGTAAGAGCCATCTTCACTGGCTCTTAGAATCTTTCCCCTTTCTCTTCTGTAGAGTTGTCTGAGTTTTGAAGAGAGGGAATCGCTGCAGACATCCATGTAAGAACGAGTGTTCCAAAGTCTCTCACTCTCTGAACATTGTCTAACTGTAGGTCTCTATATTTGATCTCATCACAGCAGAAAGAAGCTTCTCTGATGATGGCTGAGCAAGACACTGATTTATAGGTATAGCAGAATGCCATTAAGACTTATTTTATTCTAGGTTTCTTTAGCAGAGCAGTAGTATTTGTTTTGTTTTTGTTTTTTGTTTTTTGTTTTTGTTTTTGTTTTTTTAAACTAGGTTCCTGAACTGTTTAGGCTCAGATTCTTGATCATTTGAGTTGTGTTGGAGATGGGGGTCCATGAGTGGGCCTTCAATCTAATCTGATATTGGTTGGTTAGTTTCACAAGCTGTGTGCCACTATTGTGCTAGTGCATCTTGCATGCAGGCCACCATTATAGAGTGAAGGGTTTGTAGCTGGGCTGGTGCTTTCCTTTCTCCTTTGGTAACATGCAGAGACCCTTCTAGTACTCTGAATCCTAGACGGTACAGGTGAAGGCTGTAGGAAGGCACCAGCTGACTTCTCCATGTTCATTGAGCTGTATAGTTGTTGTCTTTAGCAATAGGGATTTAATGTCAGTTTGTGCAGAGCAACCCATAGCCTTGGCAATAGCCTGGGTTGTTTGGGAGTTCTAATGAAGTAGCTTTGGCCAAAAACTCAATGAGATATAATCCATTCTCAGAACTGGAGTCTTCATTTGTCAATGAGAACTGTCCAGCTGGGGTTTTGTCTCCACTGTTATTTGGCAATTCTCTTTAGATAACTTTCATTTATGTGCAAATTATTGGAAGCTTCTACTATATTAGGATTCCATATACCCCCTCAAATGGGGGTAGTTTTATCTTTAGTTTTATCTGTTCCCCCATATTCCTTCCCTTCTCTATTTTTCCTCCCTCTTCCTCTTTGATCCTTCAGTTCTATCATGCTCTCCTTATACTCTGTAACTCTCTATCTATAATTAACCTCTATCGTTATATGGATTGTAGCCTTCTTACTAAAGAATTGATAGCTAACATCCATACATAAGTGGCTGCATACTATATTTGTCTTTTTGGTCTGGGTTACCTCACTCAGGATGATTTGTTTGTCTATTTGTTTCACACATTTACCGACATGTTTAACAGTAGAATAATATTTTATTGTGAAAATGTACCATTTTTTAATTCATCCATTCATTGTTGAACATTTATCTATTGTTGAACATTTTTTAGGACTTTTATTATTAAGGGGATATTATGAGTAAAGTAACAATGAACATGGTTGAACAAACATCTCTGTAGTAGGACAGTTTTTAGGGGGCATGTCCAAGAGTTGTATAGCTGGATCCTGAGGTATATTAATTCCAAACTTTTCAAGGACATGGCACACTGATATCCATAGTAGCTGTACAAGTTTGCACTCCCACAAGAAATGGATAAGTGTTTACTTTGGTCCACATCCTCTTCAGCATGAGCTGTTATTTATTTTATTGATCTTGACCATTATGAGAGTTTAAGATAAAAATTCAAAGTAGTTCTGATATGCATTTCCCTGATGACTAAGGATGTTAAAGGAAGTCATTAAGTGCTTCTCAGCCATTTGTATTTTCTCTTTTGAGAATTCTGCTTAGATGCATATACCATTTCTTTTTTTTTGAGTTTGTTAACATTTAAAAACATATTTTAATTAAATAGAATTGAATCACATTCTTGTTTCCCTTTTGTACCACTCAATACCTACAATAGCTTTTTATCATATTCCTTAAAATTTATAAAATATTATAACAATAAAAATAAGTATTATAAAAGTTGTTTAATATAAAACAACAATCAATTTAACAGTTTTATGTAAATGCTCATCTACAGCAATAGTGAAAATATATTTTTCTCAATATAAATTTTGAATAACTCCAAAAATATTAACTGTATACTTAAAAATAATATATCACTACTAGTGTTTTCTTTAATGAACATGAGTATATAAAGTCTTTTTGTTTGTGTTGTATTTAGTAGAGTTTAAAGTCTTGGCTCTTACTGTGGTACAAGCCCAAAATAAGAACAATTTTTAGACATTGGGTTTCATTGTAATAAGGCTGTACTTCAATGACCCTCATATCACCAAGGTATTTTACTTCCATCATAGCTAAGCTGAGAGTTGATAGTTCTGCTGCACCAAGAAATGAATTGTAGGCTCAATTGTTGGATACAGACTTCCTGCTATGGTCAAAGCTATTTGACTTGAGTGAGTGACTTTATTCTCAGCCCACAGAGAACAGGTTACATTCATTTAAGAAATCGTGTAGGTATTAGAATGGTCTATCCATAATGTCATTCGCCAACTGTGTCAATGAACAATGGTTCTGCTTGGAGGGTGGCACAAACATTAGGTGTGGGTAAGAATTTGGTTCATTAGCTGTGATAATTTGGAA
>NW_022196905.1:22180077-22283285 GCF_008632895.1 Mastomys coucha
TTCACCTGTTTGATTGTGTTTTCCTGTAGTTCTTTAAGGGATTTTTGTGTTTCCTCTTTAAGAGCTTTGAGCTCTTTACCTGTGTTCTCCTGTATTTATTTGAGGGTGCTATTTATGTCTTTCTTAAGATCCTGTATCATCATCATGATAAGCGATATTAGATCTGAATCTTGCTTTTCCAGTGTGATGGTGTGTCCAGGACTTGCTATGGTGAGAGAATTGGGTTCTGATGATGGCAAGTGACCTTGGTTTGTGTTGTTTATTTTCTTATGCTTGCACCCCCCCCCCAAGTCATCTGGTTAACTCTAGTGCTACCTGCCCTTGCTAAATCTGACTGGATTCTGTCCTTCCTGTGATCATGGTTGTGTGAGAACTCCTCAGAGTCAAGCTGTCTCTGGGATCCTGTGATTCTGGGATCCTGTGATCCTGGACTTTTTAGATCACCTGGGAGTGGGGCTTTCTCTGTGTTTTGTGAGACTGGCTACAGAGCTTGCACCCAAGGTCTGCTCTGGACCTCAGCCCAGACAGACCGGACGGAACCCAAGTCACTGGGCTGGCGGAGTTCCTGTGTTTCTGGTTCCACTGGTCCCAGTTACTCCCAGTTGGGACAGATGTTGGTTCCTCCTCACTTCTGATCCTAGGTGTGTTAGAATGCCTGGAAGTGGAGCTTCCTCTGGGTGTTGTGGGACTGGCTGCAGAGCTTGTGCCTAAGGTCTGCTCTGGACCCCAGCCCAGATAGACCAGAAAGCATATACCATTTCTTAATTTAGTTACTTGTTTTTTAATGCCCAAATATTTGTGTTTTTAATATATTTGATATGTTAGGCCTCTATCAGATTTGTAGCTGATAAAAATATTTCCCCATTCTTTCCACTGGTTACTTTGTCCAAATGATGCTATCTATCCCTATATAGAAACTGTTCAGTTCATGGGGTCTCATTTATTAGCTTTTGCTCTTTTTTACTGTGCTGAAATTTTTTTCCTGTGTCAATGAGTTGAAGACTTTTACCAAGTTTCTCCTCTCTCAGGTTCAGCATATTTGGCCTTGTGTTTCTGGTTTTGATCCATTTGAAGTTGAGTTTTATGCATGGTGATAAATATGGATTCATTTGAATTCATCGACATGCAGCCATCAAGTTTGACCCACACCTTTTGTTGAAGATCGTGTCTTTTTCCCCAGTGGGTATCAAAACTTGCATATCCTTAGATGTGTGGAATTATGACTAGGTCTTCAATTTGAGTTTATTGATCAATGTGCCTATTTTAATGCCAATACCATGCTGTTTTTATTACTATATTCCTGCAGTATAGTTTAAGGTCAGGAATACTGATACCTCTAACAGTTCCTTTATTATTCAGAATTATTTTAGCTATCCATATTGAGCTGAAAATGAAACTTTCAAGTTCTGTGAAGAGTTGTGTTGAAATTTTTTTGGAGGTTTTACTGAATCTCTACATTGCTTTTGGTAGGATGACCAATTTTACTTTTATTAATCCTACCAATCCACGAACATGGAAAGATCTTCTCATCTTATGATTTCTCTTCTATTTATTTATTGAATATTTTAAAGTTTTTATTTTATAAGATTTTCACTTGGTTAATTTGAGTTACCCTATGATATTCTATGGTTTTGAGTTTATAGTGAAAGATATTATTAACCTGGCTTTTTCTCAATTGCCATTTGTATACAGGAAGGATACTGCTTTTTTGAGTATTATTTTGTATTTTTTCTACTTTGTCAAAAATATTTATCAGCTATAGCGGTTTCCTGGCAAACACTTTGGGGTTATATATATATATATATATATATATATATATATATATATATAATTATTACCATCCACAAATAATCTCATTTTAACTTCTTCCTTTTCTACTTGTATCTCCAGATGTCTTATTTTTCTATCTAACACTTCAGGTACTATATTTAATGAATATGGAAAGAGTGGACATCTTTGTCTCATTCCTGATTTAAGTGGATATTCAGGCATATCTTTTCTATCTCTAGTGTCTCAAAAACTTTTATCCTGAAATATCATTAGATTTGCTCAAAGACCCTTTTTTTTGTATCTAATGAGATAACCATATATGCTTTGACTTTAAGTCGGTTTATATGATGGATTACAATGATCAATTTTCATATGTTGAACCATTCCTTTACCTCTGGAATGAGGCCTACTTGATTATGGTGAATGATTATTTTGATATGATTCAGTATTTGGTTTGCAAGTATTTTATTTACAATTTTGCATGTATGTTCATTAGGGAAACTGTTTTGTATTGTATTTGCTTTCTCTTTGTGTGTTTTGTGTATTAGGACAAATGAGGCCTTGTAAGAAAAATTGGGCTATGGTCCTTCTACTTCTACTTTGTGGAATAATTTGTAAAGTATTGACCAGAAAAAGGTATTCATAATCCTTATGATTATCTGGATTTTCTTGGTGTCTGTTATTATGTCCTAATTTTCATCTCTATTTTGTTAATTTCAATATATCTCTCTGCCTTTTAGTTAACTTATATAAGGCTTTGACAATCTTATTTATTTTCTCCAAGAACCAACTCCTTTGTATTGTTTTGCTGTCTTTGTTTGTTTATTTCTATTTTATTGATTCATTCCTGTTTTATTATGTCTTGCAGTCTACTTGTTTGCATGTTATTTCTTATTTTTGTTCTAGAGCTTTTAGGTGTGTCATTGAGTTACTAATATGACATATTTCTCCTTCTCTGTCTTTCTCTGTCTCTGTCTCTCTGTCTCTTTCTGCCTCTCTCTCTGTCTCTCTCTCTATCTAAAATATAGGCCATTAAGTGCTATGAACTTGCCTCTTAAAACTATCTTCCTGCATTCTGCCATTGGCACCTGGGAGCTAAGGCTGTTTCACAGCCTGCTGCACACAGGTCTACCAGGAGATAGCTGTTTTCCCAGGAGTGCTCTCACTCCTAGGATCAGAGGTGAGATAGCCACTTTTTCTCTAGTAACTGTCTGGAGCTAAGCTGGGTGGACCACACAGGGCACAGGAACAGTGGAGCAGCTGGGAAATGATCCTTCTGGTTGCCATCTGCTCCCAGAGCTGAGGTTGTTCCAGAATCCTCTGTACTCAAGTTCTGCCAGGAGAGAGCTGGTCCCCCAAGAGTGCTGACATAGGCTTACAGACCCACAGGAGGGACAAGATCCAGCTAGAGACAGCAAAACCATCTAACAACAGATAACCAGATGGCAAAAGGCAAACGTAAGAATCTTACCAGCAGAAACCAAGTGTATTTGGCATCATCAGAAATGAGTTCTTCCACCACAGCAAGTCCTAGATAGCCCAACACATTGGAAAAGCAGGATATGTTTAAAATCATATCTCATGATGCTGATAGAGGATTTTAAGAAGGATATAAATAACTGCCTTAAAGAAACATAGGAGAACACAGGTAAACAGGTAGAAGATCTAAAAGAGGAACACAAAAATCTCTTAAAGAATTACAGGAAAACATAACCAAACGTGAAGTAAATGAACAAAACCATCCAGGTTCTAAAAATGGAAGTAGAAACAATTAAGAAATCACAAAGGGATACAACTCTGGAGATATAAAAACCTAGAAAAGAGATCAGAAGCCATAGATGAAAGCATTACCAACACAATATAAGAGATAGAAGAGAGAATCTCAGGTGCAGAAGATACCATAGAAAACATTGACACAACAATCAAAGAAAATGCAAAATGCAAAAAGATCTTAATTCAAAACATGCAGGACACAGTGAGAAGACCAAACCTAAGGATAATAGGTATAGAAGAGAGCAAAAATTCCCAACTTAAAGGGCCAGTAATTATCTTCAACAAAATTATAGAAGAAAACTGTCCTAACCTAAAGAAAGAGATGCCCATGAACATACAAGAAACCTACAAAACACCAAATAGATTGGACTACAAAAGAAATTCCTCCCATAATATAATAATCAAAACACCAAATGCACAAAACAAAGAAAGAATATTAAAAGCAGTAGGGGAAAAAGATAAAGTAACATATAATGGCAGACCTATCAGAATTATACCAGACTTCTTGCCAGAAATTATTGAAGTCAGATGATCTTGAGCAGATGTCATACAGACCCTAAGAGAACACAAATGCTAGCCCAGGCTACTATACCAGCAAAACTCTCAATTTTCATAAGGAAGAAACCAAGAAATTCCATGAAAAAACAAATTTACACAATATCTTTCCACAAATCCAGCCCTTTAAAAGATAATAAATGGAAAAGTCCAAAAAGGAGAGAAAATATACCCTAGAAAAAGCAAGAAAATAATCTTTTAATAAGCGAAAAAGAAGATAGCCACAAAACATAATTCTACCTCTAACAACAAAAATAACATGAAGCAACAATCATTTTTCCTTAATGTATCTTAATATCAATGGACTCAATTTCACAATAAAAAGACATAGACTATCAGACTGGATATGTAAATAGGACCCAACATTTTGTTGCATCCAGGAAACCCACCTCAGTGACAAAGACAGACACTACCTCAGAGTAAAAGGCTGAAAAACAATTCTCCAAGCAAATGATCCCAAGAAACAAGCTGGAGTAGCAATTCTAATAGCAAATAAAATTGACTTTCAACCTAAAGTTATCAAAAAAGATAAGGAAGGACACTTCATACTCATTAAAGGAAAAAATCTATGAAGAAGAATTCTCAATTCTGAAAATATATGTTCCTAATGGAAGGACACTCACATTCATAAAAGAATTTTTCCTAAAGCCCAAAGCACACATTGCACCGCATACAATAATAGTGGGAAACTTCAACACCCTACTCTCAGCAAAGGACAGATCATGGAAACAGTAACTAAACAGAGATACCATGAAACCAACAGAAGTTATGACACAAATGGATTTAACAAATATCTATAGAACATTTCATCCTAAAACAAAAGAATAAACCTTCTTCTCAGCACCTCATGGTACCTTCTCCAAAACTGACCATATAATCACAAAACAGGCCCCAACAGATACAAGAAGATTGAAATAATCCCATGCATCCTATCAGATGACCATGGACTAAGGCTGGTCTTCAGTAGCAACATAAATAGTAGAATGCCCGCATACATGTGGAAGCTTAACAACACTCTCTTCAATGATAACTTGGTCAAGGAAGAAAGAAAGAAAGAAAGAAATTAAAGACTTTCTAGAGTTTAATGAAAATGAAGCCAGAACATACCTAAACTTATGGAACACAATGAAAGCAGCCCTAAGAGGAAAACTCATAGCTCTGAGTGCCTCCAAAAAAGAAAATGGAGAGAGCAGACACTAGCAGTTTGACAGCACATTTGAAAGCTAGAGAACAAAAAGAAACAAATATGCCCAAGAGAAATAGATGGCAGAAAATAATCAAACTCAGAGCTGAAATCAACCAAGTAGAAACACAAAGAACTATACAAGGAATCAACCAAACTAGGAGCTCGTTCTTTGAGAAAATAAATAAGACAGATAATCCCTTAGCCAGAGTAACCAGAGGGCACAGAGACAGTATCCTAATTAACAAAATCAGAAATGAAAAGGGAAACATAACAACAGAAACCTAGGAAATCTAAAAAAAAGTCATCAGATCCTACTACAAAAATCTGTACTCAACCAAACTTGAAAATCTCGATGAAATGGACAATTTTCTAGACAGATAACAGGTATCAAAGTTAAATAAGGATCAGGTAAACAATCTAAACAGTACCATATCCCATAACAAAATAGGAAGTCATTAATAGTCTCCCAAAGAAAAAAAGCCCAGGACCAGATAAGTTTAGTGTAGAGTTTTATCAGACCTTCAAAGAAGACCTAATACCAATACTCCTCAAACTATTCCACAAAAGAGAAACAGAAGGTACTCTATCTAATTCGTTCTATGAAGCTGCAATCACTCTGATACTTAAACTACACAAAAAACCAACAATGAGAGAAAACTTCAGACCAGTTTCCCTTATGAATATTGATACAAAAATATTCAATACAATTCTTGAAAACCAAATCTAAGAACACATCAAAACGAACATCCACCCTGATCAAGTAGGCTTCATCCCAGGGATGCAGGGATGGTTCAGTATATGGAAATCCATCAATGTAATCCATTATATAAACAAACTCAAAGAAAAAAAACATATGATCATCTCATTAGATGCTGAGAAAGCATTTGACAAAATTCAACACCACTTGATCTTTGAAAGACCAGGAATTCAAGGCTCATAACTAAACATAGTAAAAACAATATACAGGAAACCAGAAACCAACATCAAACTAAATGAGGAGTAACTTGAAGTGATCCAACTAAAATCAGGGACTAGACTAGGCTGCCCACTCTCTCCCTACCTATTCAATATAATACTCGAATTCCCAGCCAGAGCAATTAGACAACAAAAGGATGTCAAAGGGATACAAATTGGAAAGGAAGAAGTTAAAATATCACTATATTCATAGGATATAGTGATATGATAGTATACTTAAGTGACCCCAAAAAGTCCACCAGAGAGCTCCTAAACCTGATAAACAACTTCATCAAAGTGTCTGGATATAAAATTATCTCAAGTAATTCAGTGACCTTCCTCTACTTAATGGGTAAACAGGCTGAGAAAGAAATTAGGGAAACAACACCCTTCACAATACTCACAAATAATATAAAATATCTTAGTGTGACTCTAACTAAGCAAGTGAAAGATCTGTATGACAAGAACTTCAAGTCTCTGAAGAAAGAAATCAAAGAAGATCTCAAAAGATGGAAAGCTCTCCCATGCTCATGGATTGGAAAGCAATCTACAGATTCAATATAATCCCCATCAAAATTTGGTATCAACAGGAGTTATTCTAACTGACCTACCTTTCTATGTTACTTGATCTGTTTCTATTCACAGCTTTTGATATTCTTTCTTTGTTCTATACAGTTTGTGTTTTGATTATTATATACTAAGGGGGTACTTCTTCTCGGGTTCAGTCTATTTGGTATTCTGCATGCTTCTTGTATGCCCTTCTTTATGGTTAAGGAAATATTCTTTTTCTTTTTCCTTTTTTTCCACCTTTCACCTGGGTTTCTTGTCCTTCCTCTATTCTTATCATTCTCAGATTTGGTCCCTTCATGGTTTCCCAGATATCCTAAATGTTTTGTGACTGGATTTTTTTTTTTGATTTAATATTTTCCTTTCACCAGGGTATTTATTTCTTATATATTGTCTTCAGTGACTGGGATCATCTTTTCCAACTCTTGTATACTGTTAGTGAAGCTTGACTCTGAGGTTCCTGTTCAAGCTCCTAAATTTTTCATTTTCAGTTTTCTTTCAGTTTTTCAAATTGATTCTATTTCCACTTTTATTTCTTGAACAGCTTTTTTCCCCATTTCACTACACTTTGTGTTTTCATAGATTTCATTAATGGATTTACTCATATCCCCTTTAAGTTCCCTGATCATATTCATGATAGCTGTTGAAGTCCTTGTCAGCTGTATTGCATTTCTCAGAGCCTACTGAAGTATAGTAGGTTTGTTATGCTGTAATGGAGAAATCTGTCCTGACTGCTATTCATTGTTGTTTTACTCTGAGGTCTAGACATTTGAGTATGGGATGATTGTCATTTTAGGTATCGATAGCCTCTGGTCTTTTCTGTGTTGGATAGGTTTTCTGTTCCTTTCTGTTACCCTTTATGGATCTTATGAGGAATCATGGCTGTGGATTGCCTTGTAGGGAGTGTTTCCATGTCCCTGCCAGGTATGGCAACTGGAGATCCTGGGTAGAACTTGTTTCTAGGTATTGGCAGTTGACAGGCACTAATGGGGATGGAATAGAAGGGAAGGGGTTTGAGAGGTCCACAGAAGGGAGGGAAGCTGGGTGTGGCATAAGGTTATGATTTTTTGGTCAGTGAGGCCACCAGTTTTACACACACACACACACACACACACACACACACACACACACACACACTTGCACACACTCACAGACTGTCTTGATTGTTGGCAGCTGGGACAAAGTTATGGGGATGGCAAAGGAAAGCTGTAAAAGAGGATGTGCTTAGTTCCTTGAGGTTGCGGGTAGAAAGACTGCAGCAGATGAATAGCTACAAAGCTTGGGTAAGAATAGGAAACTGACACTGGAGGATGGGAAGGAGTGTCAAAACCTGATTCTCGGCCCAGCAGGTTTCTAGAGAGATACTGCCTTAGGACATGTTGAGTGAGAAAAAGGGGTGGGGTGAGGAAGGAAAGCTGATTTTCCATTCATGAAGATCTTAAATTACAAATGAATTCCTATTGCTCTCTGCTTACCATGTCTGATTGAATACAAGAAAATCCACTGACAATTCTCACTATGTTCTGCAGGAACCTGGGTGACTGGTGCCATGTCATTTCTGAAGTCCTTCTTCCTGACTCTGCCCTCACCCTATCTCTGCTGCTCTCTTGCTGTTCCATGAAGGGTCACCTAAGAAACATCACATTCATTCTTTCTTCTCTCTAGGCCTCCCTTCTTATCAGCTTCTGCTTCACTTCATGAGGCCCCACAGCACAAATCTCTAAGACTAGAGTACTGCTTCAGCCTGTCCTCGGATTGTGTATGATTGCTGAACTTTACCCAATATAGCCTCCTTTAGAATGAGCTGTTACTCTTATGTTTGTATCTGGAATACACAGACAAGAGGCATATATTCCTTTTAGGTAACTATTCATTGGATACTGTATGACAACAGCTGTTCCAAAAGCTAAAAGCATCCTCATTTCTGTCTGTAGAAATTGGGGGAAATGTCCAAGAGGAGGTAAAAATCAGACTATCCAAAGATGTGCTTAAAGAATGGGAGGGAAGAATATTCTAGGAAAGGGGAGGAGCTATGGAAAGACACATGGTCTTCTTAGGCCTAGAACAAAACTCCACATATAAGTTCCTTACCAATGCACTGAAAATAAAAATCTGAAGTCAATTCATGTTTGTAAAAGAAATATAATCAACCTGAGTTTCATTCAATATTATTTCAAAGACTTGCTATTTTTTCATTTCTAATCTTTAAGAGGGAAGACAATATCACAGGTTATAACAGGGTTGTGACACCAGTGAACCTTTAGTTAAGTCAAAAAAGACACTTAGAAGAATGGAGAAGAAAGAAAAAGACTCTTTTAAAATGAACAATGCTAATGGCCATGGCCTTTCTAATAGATTTTAAATACACTGTATGTATTACCAGCAAATAATATGTTTTAAAATGTGCTTTCTTTCTCTCTCAGCACACACACTCATGCCAGTCTTCATCTTTTTCCAGTTTGGAGTACTCTCTTTCTCTCTCTCTCTCTCTCTCTCTCTCTCTCTCTCTCTCTCTCTCTCTCTCTCTCTCTCTCTCTCTCTCTCTCTGTGTGTGTGTGTGTGTGTGTGTACATGCTGTCCCTTGGGTATAGAGTCAGCACACACACTCATGCCAGTCTTCATCTTTTTCCAGTTTGGAGCACTGTCTTTTTCTGTTTGCCACTGCTGTATGCTCTCTTGGATAATTGGCCCATCAGCTTCTGGATGATCCTCCTGTCTCTGCCTCCTATCCCACCCTAGGATTCCAAGTGTGATTACAGTTCTGATTATTACCTGAGTTCTGTGGCTCTGACCTCAGATCCCCAGGCTCATGTGGCAAGTTTATTTTATTTTATTTTATTTTATTTTATTTTATTTTATTTTATTTTATTTGCTACTTATCATCTCTCTGACCATATTAAACACCCATAACTCTTATTTTGTAGTTTTCTTTATTACTTTGGTCTCATTGTGATAGCTGCTAGGATTTTTTTGTGTGTGCTTTTATCTGGAAATTTAGCTTTTTGGAAAGTTGATAAAAGATGCATTTCTATATATTTGCAGCATTATTAACATATATATTGGTCATGATTGGCCAATGTCTTGGTATAAGGTGACTATAATTTTAATTTTAATTTTCACTTTTTGTGAATAAAGAAGGTGAATCAGATATTACAATCAGGAGCCTGTGTCTGAACCTTGCTCTGGCTCCAGAACATGTACTCTTTCCTACATGTCACATTAGTATCTTATTCTTGTTCATTTTCTCATCTGTAAAATGCAACACTGATGGGGTGTTATGAGACCCAATAGCAGGACTTGTGTTTATATCTTACAAGTCTTCCTGGTTTGCTTCAGGGCACAGCCTTTATATATACTCAGAAGTATATGTGCTAGATTTTATCAGACAGTAGAGTTCACCAACTCATGATTTTTTGCTCTTGAGTCTAAGTTTCTCAGAAATGGATTTAATGATTGCTACAAACATTATCAACAACTGCACTAATGCGAGTTTGCCATATGATATCTGTTTACTTTTAAATCTTTATCTAGTAAAGGTACATTGAGTATCAGATCCTCTTAATTATGGTTGCCGTGTATATTATGAGTGAAGAATGATTTTTTTAGTGTTTGATGAAATTTAGGTTGTTGTATCCCTGGTAATAAAATGTATTAATAGCAACTATTATTATCTAACCATTATCATTCTAATATCTTGAGAACAGCAGTTGCTATTATGAACAGAGTAGAGAGAACTGAACACTAATGAGCATCCATAGACCGGAGAGAACAAGAATATCAAACAGAGTTCCTTTGCAGTAAGGCAATAGAGACAGGAAAGAATATTTTGAATTACTGAGTGTGACACAGGGTTTAAGGTAGGGGAAACTGAGGTCAGGTCAAAGAGTCAATGAATGGTGATGGGGATGCACTATCCATAGTCTCTCAGGCTTCAGAGCCTCACTGTGGCCCAGGATTTTGTCTACAAAGGATCCTTGTTCAGGCCATTGCTCAAGTGTCCTGTTCTCAAGTGCAGTGTCAGAACTGTGAGGCTGGGGAGTGTAAAGCACAGATTTTCCTTAGGCTGGCAGATCCTGCAGACCAGAAATATGAGTGAACCCTGGTGTGGCAGTAATATGGTGTGCTTGGCTTGTCCTTCTCCACTGGGAAGCTTTCACAAATATAGGTAGCTAAAGTGCATGATACTAGAATTATGTCAGAGAATTTTTCTTTAAACCTCTGACATCATGAAACTGGATATATGGCTGTCCTTGTATATGATTTTTTTATGTGGGTTTGGCTTTACAAAGTGACTATAGAGCCAGGAAGAATCTTCCCTAATGACTCAGGGCTTTAACAACAGGAGCCACTTTTAATGAGGCAGTAGTTGCTTAGTTCTTAACAAACTATTTAAGTACTTTCCCAGTAGTTGAATATCCACTCACTCTGTCAGGCTTAAGAAAAGAAAGACTCCACATCTGATGGGAGAACGAACACAAATGAAAATATCCAGAGCAAGCATTCACTGAGAGCATGCTAGGTGCCAGACAATAAGCTCTGGAAGACCTAGCAGCCACAAGGATCCACTCTCCATCTTCAAAGCATTTCCAGTATATAGAGAACCAAGGCAGATGTTGCCAAGGTTATCTGTCAGTGACAGAACAGAATTGATTGTAGAGTAGGGAGGACAGGTGAATGAATGAAACCACCCAACACAGAGAGACCCAAAGAACAGATAGCACTGTGATAGATGGTGACAGTGTTATTGCAGGTTACTGTTCAAAGGAAGGATTGCATAATATGTAGAGCTAAGGAAATATATTCCTGCAAGGAATTCATCAAATAGATTTCTATCTCCCGCTAAGGGAAATTAAGTCCAGATGGGTCAAGAACTTAAATGTCAAAGGCAAAACTTTAAAATGAGAAGAAACAATGTGGGTGAAATCACCCTGCCATTGAAGTTGGGAAGGATTTCTTCATCAGGACACCAAAAGCATTCATTGCACGTCCTCACTGGAAATTAAAAACATTTGCTTATCAACCAACCTTAGAAAATTAGCATAAAGTGAAAAACCAGGAAGATATTTGCAGTGCACACCACTAAAATATAAACCAGCTACGTCTCTACTAGCCATCTATGTATGTATCTATATTATCTATCTGGTTATCATTGATCTATTTATCATCCATCTATCTGTATCATCTACCAACATCAAAATAAATGAGGAAAAGGCCTTTTTAGTCAGTAAAAAAAATGGACGCAAGGAATGTCTTTTACCCAAGAGAATAGATAAATAGACAATAAAAATTAAATGTTGTTTTGCTTATTTAGCAATTATGATGCAGATTTGGTTGGCAGACAAATTGTCATGTAGCACTGTAATAGACTAGACCTCTGGAAAATGGGCCAAAAGAAAACTGATATTGGAGAACCTCATGGCATTTGAGGAAAGGACTTATGTTCCAGCCCTCAAACTGTCCTTACGATCTTGGTTTGCATACATTTTCCCCTTGTAATGTGTTGGTCTCCTTAGCGGGTGAGAGTTACAAATGACTCTAAAATGCCTTGTCAAAGGTAACATGGAGGAGAATTAGAAGGAAAACTAGGCCCCTTGAATCTTCTCAAGTAAAACCATGCTTTAGTTTTCTTTCTGAAAAAACAACCAACTCTCCTTTTTTCAGCAGATCTCAGCTGCCAGGAGCTGCTCAGCTAAGGGTAGGCTTGTCACAAAGAGAAGACACTGCTGGGCACTTGTCATACTTGGCACTGAAAGAGCTGAGAGAGCTGAAGATGTGCTAACTTATTAGAAAACAAAAATGACAAAGGTTCATTCCATGAGATTACATTCCAGGAAAGCCTGACACTGCTCGGGTTACCAAGGATCTGAGACTAGATAGCACAGAAACCTAGGGTAAAACAAAATACTCAGATACTACTGGTCCAAAACAAAAGAACGATAAATGATAATAACATACTCATAGATCAGTGCCTTCTTTAATCATGATCTGGGAAGCTTCCTCCTGCAGGAGATGGGAACAAATACAGGGACCCAAAAGCAGATATCAGAGGGTGTAGAGGGGGAATACACAGCTCTGAATGGGATATCTCCACCAAGCTTTCCCCTCAGAGTCCAATACAGAAGGAGCCAGAAAAAAGTGTAAGAGCCCAGAGGGGATCAAGGACACCAGGAGGACAAGGCCCTCTGAATCAACTTAGCAAGACTCATATGACCTTGCAGAGACTGAACCAGCAAGCCTAGAGCTTGCACCAGGACCTCTGTGTATACATTATAATTTTCAGTTCTGTATTTTTATGGGACTTCCAAGTGTGTAAAGGAGAGGGTCTTTGATTCTTGTGCCTTTTCCTGGCTTCTTTTGCTTCTGTTGATTTGTCTTGTCCAACTTTGATGTGATGATGAAAGAAGTTTTTGATAGTTATTTTTTTTTAATAGATCTTGGATTCAGGAGGTGGTGGGGGAAGTTCAGGGCAGCAGAAGAAGTGCAAGGGGTTTACTATATTCAAATCAGCTCTCTATGACACCTAAGGCTGGCTTGAAATGTCCAGATGTAGGAACTTTTCTAAGTAGAGAGGTTAGTGGGGTGGTAAAAAGGAGTCTGATTTTTATTGCTACATATTTTTATATCAACATGACCTTGATGACTTCACCAAGCAGATAACCTTCTGCATAAACACAAAGGGAACAGAGTCTGAAACATTGGAAATTCTCCCAGATACACCCAATTTCTGACCACTGAAAGCCTGGCTTCTGTTTTACCTGAAGATTCAAGCCTCCATCCTTTTGCATCTTTACACAAAACCCTGATCCTAAGAGCTCTGTTTTGAAGCATCTTATTTGTATCACCCTTTCACAAAGGATAAATCAGATCACCAGGAACTCGAATGGCCAAATAAGAAGAAGCCATGCCACAAGCCTGACTGAGAACAGCCACCCTATGAACCACATATTTCCATGTTAGGAAATATTAACTAACTCTAACATTAGGGTATTTCTAGATTTACACATGGATTCTCTGAGATTACAGAACTTGTTTCAAAAGTGCTTTTCTTAATCTCAAGCATGACCTTTGTCAAGACTAACCAGAGAGCTTCCAACACTGATTGATTAGCCTCCTCCCCTTCTCCTCCTCAAAAACTACTGATCATTTTTGTTGTCTTCAGAACTTTCCTTTCCCAGGATGTTATTTAGTTGGAATCAAATAGTAGGCATCATTGTCAGATTAGCATCCTCAACATTTAAGTCTTCACCGTGCCTTCCCATGGCTTGTTAGTTCATTTCATTTTGGTACTAAAAAATATCCTTTGGTTGGAGATACTACGATTAAAGGACATCTTTGTTGCTTCCAAGTTTGTACAATACTGAGTGTGGATTGAGTTCTCATCTTGTATTGGATAAATGCCAAGATACCGAGGCACATAATTGTAGAATCCTAAGGTAGAGGTGAAAAACTGCCAAGTTCTCTTCTAGAATGTCTACCATTTCTCTTGCCCAGTAGAAGTGTTACTTCCATATCCTGGTCAGCAATCAGTGTTTTGGATTTTGGTCAAGCTAATTGATATACAGTTGTTTATTTTCATTTTATTTCAGGTGCCAATGATTGAATCTGTGGCCTTGTACTTTGTCTTTTAATTTACAATTTCAAATAACATAGGATGCTTATTTCATATGCTTATTTTCCATGTGTATACCTTCTTTGAAGAGATGTCTAGATCTTTGCCCTTTTAAACCTGGTACTTTCTTCCTGCTTCTAAAATTCTTAGAAACTCATTGGGCTTAGGGTCAACTTCTAATCTTTAGCAAATGTTTACAAGAGACCCACTTGCTTTATCTTTCTATCTTTTCAGAAGTTCACTGTTGATCTTTGTTCTGCTGTTTAAGACCTAAGCCCTCAAATATGTCCTGACCTTCTTTATAGCTACACCCTCTGCTTGTATCACTTATGTGCTGGTTTGTATTTTTGTCAAATTAACAAAGCTAGAAAGAGATAACCTTAACTGGGAAAATGTCATCATCAGATTGGCCTGTAGGTCAGTCTCTGTTGCATTTTCTTGATTAATGATAGATGTGGGTTGTGCCACTCCTGGGCAGCTGGTCCAGGGTTGCATAAAAGAAGTAATTGTGAAAGCCATGGAGAGCAAAATAGTCAGCAGCCTTCCTTCATCATCACTGCTTCAGTTCTTTGATCTAGGCTCCTGCCATGCTTGGGTTTTTGCCTTGGCTTCTTTCAATGATAGACCTGGGACATGAAAGCCAAGTAAACAGTTTCCCCCTTAAGCTGGGTTTTGTCAGTATTTTGTCCCAGGAGCAAAAAGCAGACTAATACAATATTCTTCCTTTTATATAAATAGCTCCTCCATTCTTAGAGCTTCACCAAGATGAGTTCCTTACGAGTTTTTCTTCTACCACAAGCTCAGATCTCGTATACAATGTCTTAATCAAGTTCAAATCAAGTGTACATTTAACGTCTGTCTTTCACAGTAGAATAGATGCTCTTTGAAGACCCACTGTTCTATATTGTACTTTGCTTATGAAAAGTGCTTTGGTTTCACATTAATATTTTCTAAGTGAACATGGAAATGAAGAGAATTTTCACAACCCTATTTTGTCTCTTGCAATGTGAGGCTGCAAAGATAAGCAAGGTAATTTCTCATTACCACTTGGTAGTTCTTCCCAGGCCTCAGGCCAACCAATTTGTTTTTTCATTTTAAAGATAGGAATAATTTCCCCCTGACAAATGTAAGGATTATCAGGATATGGGATGTATTTTGTAGAGATTTTTATTCTATAAGTTCAACATGATATTTGGGGTATGGAGATTCATGCTAATAATTCATATCTTAAGGCATATTTTAGAAAATGTAACGGGCGAAAAGGAAAGGAAAGGAAAGAAAAGAAATGAAAAGAAAAGAGGAAGAAAGAAAGATTATAGGCCAATATTCCTAATGAACAGAGTCTCAAAACTGCTCAATAAAATACTTGAAACAGAAGACAGACAGACATCAAAAAGATTATTTGTTATGAACAAGTTGGCTTTCATACACAAGTTAATAAATGCAATAAACTACATAAATGGAGTTAGCATCAGATTATCTTGATAGTTGAAGAAAACGCATTTAACAAAATTCAGCCTTCATGATAAAAGTCCTAGAGAATGTAGGGGTATAGGGAAAAAAAAAAGAAAATGTAAAGTTTTCTTGAATTTTAGCTGTCATAGATTGAAAATTATAATGGTTAATTTTAGCTTTTGAGGAGGAAAGTCTACCCTTTAGTAATGTTATTATTTGTTATTACTAATAAAAAACAAAGGAAAGTCAAATTATCTAAGTGATCACACACACACACACACACACACACACATACAATGTCTAACTTCAAACTTCATACTCTTTCACCCTGATGCCTCTGATGGGGCTGAAGTATTATGGTGTTGAAGAAATATCTCAAGAGAAAGTGGTAGACATTTTATACTTCCCTCTTTGAAAGCTCATCTCCTGGATTTTGCAAATGGCTATTTGAGAAAAGTACTCATGACCGAGGCAGAAAGTGCTGGGTTAATTATTAATTAGTAGAAAAAATTCAAACTTGACCTCCAGTTAACCTAGATACAGAGCTTCATTTTGATGCCTAAAATGTCAAGTGAATATCCTTTATTACACCCCTTATTTCTTATCATACTTGAATGTTCCTCCAATGTGATTTTCTCTGTAATTATGAGAAATTTAGATAAAATTCTTCAGCCTTACTTTTATCTCTCTGGAGTTTCACCCGTGCCTTGGACAGCACCCATCCTTGGCCCACACCAGTGTTTGGATGCCTCCTTGCTGTCCCAGAAGTTTCCAATTGGCTTCTCCTCAGAAACACTGAGCAAAGAACTGGATGTGAACTTTGGGGTAGGGGAGGGTAAAGGTTCATTTTCAGCATAAACTCTAATGAAGGCTGAGAAGGGATTCTCATACTCCTAAGAGCCAGCTAGCACCAGCAGACTTCCATTGCTTGCTCTAGAGTGGAGCAGCCTTGGTGGGGTACCAGGTCCATGCCTGCAGCTGGGAGGTTGTGCAGAGAATAGAAATCCTTCTCAGGTCTCATTCATATTTCAGATGAACTCATGGTAACTGGTTGTTTAAGCAGGCCTGAATTTCATGCAGTGCTCTTACTTAAGAAGACTAAAATGTTTTGCGTACATGCGCTCAGGATCATCATTCATAAATGATTGATGAACTCTTACAAAGTGGAGGTTTTGGTGATGTGGCACAAAGGTGTCTTTAAATATATAGCAGAGCTGTCCCCAACTTCTCCAAATCTTTAAGACAGCTGTCTAAATGTGTCTGTATTTCTTTTGGTCCTCTTAACTTATCAAAGCAAATACATCTGTCCCTTTTGCTGCATTCTGGGGAACTCAGAACAAATATATTTGTGTTCAATCTGTTGTCTGTCTAAGGTTAAAATGGCTCACGTAGCTTCTGGAGGAAACAGCTTCCTTCCAGAGTGCAGCTTTTAACAGACAGTACTACGTGACATTTTGTACCACAGAGGAAATAAAAAAAATTCCAAGTGGATCCTTAAAGTTCTTGGTGACCACTGTGTAGATTCAAATCTTCATCTCAAGTGATCCTCACTTGGGGGAGGTTATGGATGTTTGGGAATCTATTTTTTCTTTATATAAGATTAACCTACTGTTAATACCTCTTCAGTGGTTGACTTCCTATTCTTTCTAAATACTTTTAGTGATTATGCCTTTGAGGAATATATTGACAAATATCAATAAATAATATTAACAAGGGCTTAAAGAAAATAACATTTGTAACAAAGAGTCTAGACAGGTGACGTAATAAAGGTTGATCACGCGAGAATAACCTGTTGTCCTTTACCTTACCTAGAGACCCGGGGCAATGTTAGCTGGGTGAGAATGTAGGTCCCACACACTAGTTTTTTGAGGCCACACTTTGGTGCTGAGAATAGGCCAAGAAATCATGTTTAAATGTCTGCTCACATGGCCTTTGGCAAATATAAAGTCCCAATGATGCCTTTGCTCAGACCTTGCAGGTTAGCACTGGTACCCAGGAAATGCATTTGCTCATACTCATACTGTCTGTGTAAAGTACTGGTAGGAATGAGGCCTCATCTGTAGACCCTTAGAGCAGCCAGTTCTGAGAGAGCAACTGTGGGAAGGAGGGCCAAGTGTCAGGGGGAACTAGAGTACTGTCATCTATGAGTGGTGTAAAGGTTCAGTGGGGATGCAGAGCCAACAAGAGGTCCTGTTTACACACAGAACCACAAGTGTTGAACTTGTGCATACAGATACTGGTACAAGGATTACAAGCATCATAGCTCTGGCTTCAATTTGGGTGAGCAGTGATGAGTTAGGCGATAAGCACTGTTTTTCTGTGAAGTCTCCCTCTTTTGAAACCGAAGGCCAAATCCCCACAGACAGAAGGCATAGCCTTGTGACTTATTTCTTTTCATTGGAGAAGTCAGAAAACTCAACCTAAGATAAAATGGGTTAAAGGCTCTTGAGTTGTTTAATCCAAACTGAGCATGCTAGAAATATGCAAATGATTATGATTTTCCATTCATGATATTATTATTCAGGCTAAAAGTAATTCATTTCATGTTTGTGAGCTAGAAAGCCTTCTACATTATTGTTATCACCTATCACATTGGCAGGTATTTAGATTCTTTTTTGTCAATGGTAGAAACTCTCTGTGTAGTGATAAAAAAGAAGGTAGTCTACAAAGCCCACATATATCCTGGCAGAGTAGAGAAAGGAAAGCTGGTCAGTTACCTGGACAGGAACCAGTCCAAGTTGTACCAAGAGGGGTTTAAAATCATTTATTTATTTATTTATTTATTTATTTATGTAAATTTTTATTGGATATTTTATGTATTTATACTTCAAACATTATCCCCTTTCCCAGTTTCCCCCATCCCATTCCCCTCTTCCCTTGCTTCTGTGAGAGTATTGGAGAAAGGACTAAAGGAGGTGAAGGGGTTTGTAACTCCATAGGAAGAACAACAATATCAACCAACCAGATCTCCCAGAGCTCCCAGGGACTAAACCACCAACCAAAGAGTACACATGGAGGGACCCATGGCTCCAGCTACATATGTAGCAGAGGATGGTCTTGTTGGGCATCAATGGGAAGCAAGGTCATTGGTCCTGGGAAGGCTCAGTTCCCCAGTGTAGGAGAATTTGAGGGTAGAGAGGTGGGAGTAGGTGGGTGGGCTTTAAAATCTTGATGGTTATTTTTGCATGAAATCTCAACTGTGAAGGTGATGTGTGGCTTAATCCCATCATGGGAGTTAGGAGAAAACTGGGGTAAGATCATGAGTTTGATGCTGGTCTGTACTACATAGTGAGATCCTGTTAAAAAAAAAAAGAGTTAAAATAACATGATATTTTCAGTACCTTGGTGAGCAGGAAGCCAATCACAGAAGCCATGACTTTATGTACAAAATCTGGAGAAGATCAAGGCAGTTGAAATTCTAGGATGGATGGGGGAGGGTCTCCTGAAGTTCTATACCATGCTGCCAAGCTATTGGCAACTGATGGCTGCTGAGAAAGGGAGAATTAGTTTTCTTTGGAGCTGCTCCTGAGAGGCCATCTTTGCTAGATTATTATAAACATCATGACCAAATTCAACTCAGGGAGGAAAGGGTGTATTTGACTATATGATATATATATATGATACTATGATGATAGTTGTAGACTATTATCAAGGCAAGTCAAGGTTAGGAACTCAGGCAGGAACCTGGAGGCAGGAACTGAGGCAGAGACTCTGGAGGAGTGCTGTTTACTGACTTGCTTCCCATGGCTTATCCAAATTGCTTTCTTATATATCCCATAACCACCAGTCCGGGAGTAGTGCCACAACACTTTTCACATTATTCATCATCAAGACCTTTTCACATTATTCATCATCAAGAAAATACACCCTTAGAGTTGCCTGCTGGCCAGTCTGATGGAGAATATTTCTCCAGTGTAATTTCCTCTCCCTAGATGTGTCTAGGTTTGTGTCATGTTGACAAAAACAAGCAGCACATGATCATTAACCAAAGTCCATACATCCATGCACATACACATGAGTATACACATACACATCCAGCACTGAGTGGACTCTGCATTTCTTTTGAAAGAACCCATGAAGTTCAAATGTTAAAGGGAGAAAAGGGGATTATTATAGTGAAGGGGAACTGGATTTGATCAAAATATAATATATGCATGTATATAATTCTGAAATAAAAATTAAAATTTTAAAGCATGTATTTCCATTTCTCCCTCCTTTGTCTCTTGGTTGGTCATGTGACCCTCTGGAATGTCTCTTGCAACTAGGGGTCTTCTCTTTGAAGGTGCCCCACTTATGGCTGCATGGACACTGGTAACATTGCACTTCACATCTTTATCTCCCTGTATAAAATCATAGCACCCATCCAAACCCAGAACACTAAGCACTGGTTACAAAGCAAATACAGTTTAGTGAGTTGCAAAAGCTTTACTTTTTGTGATTACCCTTATAGTTAATTGAGTGGTCCCTGTGTATTTGTAAGAACCAAGTTTATTAAACATTCCCAGAGCAGATAAATCACGTCCCACATAGAGAGAGAGGGATGGAAGGCCACTGAGCATGATAGACAGAGCTAGACATGAGGATGAGATGAGAAACAAACACAGAGCAACTTTTAATGACTTGTGTTCAGGCAGAGAACAAATATTTGCATGTTCTCTATTTCGGTCTTCGAACATTTCCTAACTCTAAAAGTCATCAAAGCTTGGTATTTGAATTTGTTTTTTGTCGATGTTAGTTTTAATTTCTTACACGCACATTTGCAATCATAGTACTTGACAGAATTTTGAAGATAATACCAGTCCTCAAAATGACCATGAAGTATATCATACAATGATTTGGAGCATATTCTTTCTTTCCTCTCAGGAAATTTGTTATAGACTTCCATGAAAAACAAAGACCGTAGCCCAGAGATTCCACAAAGATATATTGAGGTAAAACAAAACTTACCATAGAAAAGGTTCAGGCATGTAAGAAAGGAGTCATTGTTGGCATCTTTGCCTAAAGGAATCACAAAAGACAGCACGCTGTGCCTTTAAACTCAAATCTCTCCCCAGAATATCTCCTAGTACAATTCATTTCATTCCCTAATGATTGTCAACACTTCTAAGGTCACTTCAATTTCAATTTAGACTAAAGGTTTTTTCATGGTCAGGTGACATTTAAAATTATAACATAAACATAAATAGATAAATAAAAAATAAATTTATATCATCTTCTCTATCTCTGCTTATTTAGAACAATCTCTGGGAACTGTTGAATCAAACTGTTATCATATCAACTTTTATTTTTGGTCTCCTTTATGCAGTACACGAGTCACTGATTTTACTCACAAATATGAGCCTATTGTGACTCATGGGGTTGTCCTCATTCTGAACCCATCTTACCATGGCTGTTTCAGACAACAGCTAGGGCCAAGGCCTGCTCAAAGTCACATACCCTCCTGGCTTAGCTAGGGTGTCTGTTGCTGGATGAAACACCATGACCAAAGACCCTTGGGGACAAAGGGGTTTATTTGGTTTACAGTTCCACATCAGAGTTCATCACTGAAGAAAGTCAGGACAGGAAGTCAAGCAGGTCCAGAACCTGGAGTCAGGAGCTGGTATAGAGGCCATGGAGGAGTGCTGCTTACAGGCTTGCTCTTCCTCATGACTTGCTCAACCTACTTCTCAGGGGTGACACCACCCACAATAGGCTGGGCCCTTTCTCACTGATCACTAATTTAAAAAATGTCACATAGACCTGCCTATAAGTAGCATTCTTAACCTCTCTGGTGACTTTAGCTATCGTGTCCCTGTTCACAAGACTATCCTGCACACCTCCTAAGTCTTGTGCCAGGATCACCATTCTCTATCTCTGTTCAGTATCCCTGTGATTTATGCATGCACTGAACTCTGAATGATCACTTCTCTGGGTTTCAGGAGAGAGAAAGAGAATCCAGTGGAGTTGTGACCTTCAGGGCCCTTTGTAGCTTAGACAAACACTGAACTCTACTCATCTCCTATGCTCATCTTATGATATGCCTACCTAAAATACATCAATTCCCACTCTAATTAATCTAAATTCACCCTGGATTGTTCTGACATTTGCTCTTTTTTGTATTTTGTGACCATATTGCTGACTTCTACAGAATAGTGCCATTGCCTTCAGTTTCCAGTATCGTTTTCCTGTTTTTAAAACCTTATTGAAAGAGATATGCCACCTCTCCATTTAGCAGCTAACTCTGGTACCATGTATTCCATTTCCCTCACCCACTCTCTGGCTATCTAGAATAGGTACCATAGAGACTATACACAGCCACTCAAAGCCTGATGCTAATGGATTCCTTTTCACTCTAGAGTTACATAGACTTAGCTGACAGTCCTAATGTAGGATTTGGGGCTTTTGTATTAGATGTGGAATTTAAGGTTTCTTCACTCCAGTGTCCAATGTCTGGGTCTGGACTGAGAGCCTGAGCTCCCAGGTTTCATTCTGCCTCCTCTCTGTCTCTCTGTATCTGTCTATCTCCGTCATTTCCACACACCCATGCCACACATGTGCTTATATTACTTTTCCTGTGTATTTTGAATCATAAAATTTTTATTATCCCGGCAAGACACCAATTGTCCTTTGATACGCTGAAAGAAAATCAGTTACAGGTTAATCCCAGACCTGCACCTATGGGTCTGCCAACATTGGTAAGTTGACTGGAAACGCTACTCCCAGGCCAGAGTCACAGCAAGGAATGAAAAAGAAATGCCCCTGTCTACAGAGACCTTACTTCATGGAGATGGAGGAGATCAATCAAAATTTGCCATTTCTCAAGTTCATTGAAGGTATCATCTTGTTATGAAGAGTCTTTGTTTTGCTTTGTGGCATTAGGATTAGCCATCAAGTTTGCTTGGAACTTGCAGTGCAGACAAATCTATATTACAAGTAGATTGCAATGTACTTAGCTGCCTCTTGACTCCAAAGTTCTGGGATAGAGGCATACACACTACCATACCTAGCTGAAAAGTGTAATATCCTGATAAGAGGGTGGTCTCGAAAGGCCAATATCACTACTTCCTTTTCTATACCCAGCAGGATACACCCAGTATAGCATCTCAAGAGAATCACCTTCCATGATTCAGTTCATTTTATGTGATCAATGCTGAATAGTAAGTTCTATTCATAGTAAGTTCATACTATAATACTAAGTTCTATTCAGCCCAGAAATACTGGGGGTAACAGAAATGAACACATCTTTTATCCAACCTTCAAGAAACTTGTTATTGCAAGGTAAAGGCCAAGAAGGGGCTAATTGGAATGAGAGAGGATGTGTGGGAGAGACTGGGGAGTATTTTGAGAAAAGGATGATGCAGATCATGAAAGACATCATAGAGCGTAAACAGTCCAGCAAGTGCTCTAGAAGACATGGTGCACATTACATGGAAATAACTCCTTGGCTACACCAAGCACACAAAGGAACAAGATATGCTGGCCCATTAGCATCCTTCTAATTTTCTTTCATTTATTTTGTTCCAATGTCTTCATAGAATCCTTGATCTATAGATACTACAACCGGAACAGATCCTCATTTTTAAAAATCTGTCTTCTGTGGTAACATTTTATTTGTACCCAAAGTGCACCTCCTAAGGGTAGCTTAGCTTTTCATTCTTAGTCCCTTAGCTTATAATTTACAAACATTATCAGGCTAATCCTTCAGACATTTGAAGAGTACTCAATGCTTATGAAAATTACCCCGTTTTAGTGATGACTCAACCTGGGCTGTATTTTTTTGTGATTAAAAGCAATTAGTTTAATTTCTCCTCCCCCGACTGCTCTTTACTCTAAGTTTACTTTGTTTAGTTGCCGTGTATTGCATTAGCCTCACAGGGAATGTTAATAGAACTTTCATGTTAATGAAAGATTTTGCTTAGTAATACAGGGCTGTGTGAGCTTGCAGGGGCCTCTCTTCTTTGCAGAGCAGTTACCATTGAACTTATCATTTTCATTTGGTCCTGCAGTTAAAAATGTTTCCAGAAAATGATTTCCCAAGCTATAAATACCTTCCTTACCTCATTATCAGAAAGTCTGTTGCATTTCATGCCTACATTTAAGTTTGGTTTCCCTTAATGATGAATTCCCAAGGAACCTTTGTGGATCAGACTAAAACCTAAAACCTGAAATTCAGACATAGGAAAGGAAGTGCTTGATAATTTTCTTTCGGCAAACAATCATGCTAGTTATTTTCCTCTCAGCTATTTCATTAGTGGAATCTGTCAAAATTAAAAAAAAAAAAAAAGATTATTTCAAGAAAGAGGGATGTCTTTATCTGCGCAGCCCACAGCTTTCCATACTTTATCTCATGTGTTCATCATAATGTGGGCATTAATCCTCCGTCGACACGAGGGAACACAGTCAAGGGGAAGGGAGGTGACAGGCAAAGAGAAGTGACAACTGTGCATTCTGCAACGAAGCCAGGCTTGTCTCCAAAGCCAGCTTTGCTCCCATTGCCTCTCAGTTGCAAAACCATATTTCTACTTAAAAAAAAAAAAGAAGCAAAACAAACAAATAAATAAACCCTCTTTTCTACCTCTGGATTCAGATGACAGGAATATTTTACCCAAGGATGTTGAGCAATCGTAAATGACTTTTTCTCCTTCCACACTGGAAACAAACCACAACTTATTATAACAAAACTGGTCATTGCTCTCGCCAAAGTATTTCATCAGCTTCTGGCGTCCATTACATCTGATATGCTTATCCAGCATGACTGACGGCTTGCTTCTTAATAAGTAGGCTAGTTAAGCAGAGCAGTTAATGACAGGAGATTCTTTTCTTTGGCTCCAGGGCTCAGCATGCATAGACAGGACCATGCACAAATTCCCCTTGTATGTGACGATAAGATACTTCCACTCTGCCAGCAGAAAGCAACTTTATTAATTAAAAACACATTGCATGTTATCACAAAAGATGGATTTTTCCAGGAAGAATTGCCCCTTGGCATTGAAGATGAGTATGTAGAAGAAGAGATAATGTGGTTACAGACATGACTTTATCTCAATTTAGGATGCAAATATTTAGGATCAGGATTAAGACGCTGGGAGCCTTCAAGATATCTGCAAAGGAAATGCTTGAGAGACTGCTGCTTTCAGTTTGTTTATACCAGCTCTAGGAGGGAGCATTTGCTCAGCCCTATGGAGTATCAGTAACTTAATAGAGCATGGACCCCAAATTTAAAGAGTCCTTTGGAATAATTCACCCTTCTGTGTTTTAAGAAAAAATGCAAAGAAAAAAAATAAATGAGCTAATAAAGTATTTACAAAGATAGCATATACTGAAAAACAAAAACAAAACAGCAAAGTCAAGCATCTTTTTTGAGGGGCAGTTACTCAAATCTTAACAGAAAGGGCAGTGTTGTGAGTTAGGCTCTGTGCTACTAAGCAAGCAGCTTTCTGATGTTCATGCAGATCTGTAACATAAGGGAATCTGGGATCTGCAGCCCCACACAGACCACCTTTGTTGACATCTAGCCCCAAATAGATGCTTCTAACACCCTGTCCAGTAGCTTGCATTCTAGTGGGGACCACTGTTTTGCAAAAATCTATATGTAATTAGATTTTCAGCCTATGGGGGCCCTCCGTAAGCTGTAGTAGATCCCATTTTACTTTCTTCTATAATAGTTAACATTTTTATGTTACCATATTTACCCTCTCTTGTAAGAGTTTTCTCACATTCCCACTAAGTATCCCTATATGAAGTCAGTTGTCTTCCTAGTTAGTATATTTTCTGAATCCTTTAGTCCTCTAAGATCTCCTTTTAACACACATCATAGCTGAACTAACATCTGGCTATATAGTACAACATCAAGGACAATCACAGTTGGGTATCTTATGCCTAGACACACGGTGTACAGTCCTGTGAAATTTATGTAGACTTGGTGTAGGTGTTTGGATAGCATGTCTTCGATGCCTCCTCTGTGTGGAGGATGTTCCACCCTCCCATGGTTTCTCTGTCATGGGTTGCATTTCAGTTACTGTCTCCTCTGCAAGGGCCTTGCTTAATGGGAGGCCCCAGGAAAAAATCCTCACTACATCAGTTATTCTTTCTGACATTTCAACCTTTTAAGATTAATACTAGGCATTATTTCATACCCATTCTATGTGGACTTTCTGAATCTATTAGCTTGCCTTCTGTAGACTATTGTAGGTGCTAATGGATGGTATTCCAGAAGTCAGAGCTGCATCTGACTCCATACTACTAGGTCTGTACAAAAAGGAAGAACTCTGACACCTTCAATACCTGGGACCATAAAAGAACACTGGCATATTCACATGCCCTCTGTCTGTTTTGATCCAGGGCAAACAAACTAAATGTGAATCAGTGTAAATTCTTTAAAATTAACTATAAACATGGGAAATTTGGGTATAGTTGAGTTGTTTGTATCATGTCTAAAAAGAAAATTATTTTACTGAGTATGTGATGGTATTGAATGACTTGTTTTGGTACTCAACACAGACAGTTAGTGTTCAGATGGAGGAATAGGGTAGAGCAGGACTTTGTAAGATTCCAACTGTAATAGGTGATTGGCTATAGATTTTGATTGCTTTCCTTCATCTTTTGAGTCAATTATTTTAAAGGACCTTCATTCCAGTTTGCATCTCATGACACTCTTATGTCACTTGCCCTGCACTAGGCTTGTCCTCCCCAAGTTCAACTTTGATATGACTCTCTACTTCCAGAATGTTCTCCAGTTTAGGTGAAGTCTCTTTACCCCCTTTCATACTTAGTTTTTGCCAACTTGACTCAAACCTAGACATAGCTGGGAAGAGGGAGCCTCAATTGAGGACTTGGTTCCATCAAATGGTCCTGTGGACATGTCTGTGGACACTTTTGTAATGATCGAATGCTTATTCTGTGGTAAGCGGTGGTATCCATGAGCAAGATGGCCTGGATGGTATAAAGGAAGGTAGCTGAGGAAGCCAAGAGAAATAACCAGTAAGCAATATTTCCCTATGGTCTTTGCTTCAATTTCTGCTCTGAACTCCTACCTTGGATAATAGCGTCTCTGTTTGATTTGCTTGCATTTTCATCTCCCCTATAGTGTGGGACAGTTTCTGAGTTAGCAGTGAACTCAGTGGATCTATTCTGGGCAAGTGGGAGAGACAGATACAAATACCATTTGGTGCTGCCCTAGGTTTTGTGATGGAAAAATGTAGAACCAGGCCCCATGGCCATCACAAAGAACTGGTGCTCAGGTGGTGGGTTTCTCCACATTTTTTTCACTTGTCTAGAAAGCACAGCAGTTCATTTTAATGATTTTTCTCTGGATTTTTTGAAGTTAACATTCTGTTTTTAAGAAAGTCTTTGTGCTTGGAGTCTCAGTGCTTGTGATCTTCCACCCACACCTCCATGGACTATCCCAGGAATCGTGAGCATAGGATTGAGATGATCTGTGTCAACTTACTCAGGTGTAAATTAGGAATAGTAATAGTTGTAAGTGCATGTGGGTTTGTTGTTGTTGTTTGTTTGTTTGCTGTTGTTTTGAGGTCATGCCAACATTTCAATAAGCTCAGAACTCTATGTATTATGAAAATGCCAATAAAACCAACTCAGTTCATTTCCTGTGGGAAACAGTTCTACAATTTTTTTCTTATCCTTATTTTAGCAAATCCAGACTTTTTTCTTCACACTGGAATCCCAGCTTTTTTCATGAATAAGAACGAAGTATTTCTGTCTATATTCCTTTAACTGGTAAACTTTATTGTTTACCAATTTGTGTCTTTGTAACAGTGACCTGAGTTTATACACCTTATTCATAACACACAGATATAAAAAATTCAGACCTTCAGTGTCTCCATTAATCCTAAATTACTTTTGTAGTTTTTGTTAAACCACAGATATGCACTCAGCACGTCACTTAGGCCAGCCCTCTTCTCTGCATAGGAGCCATAGGGTTAGATGCAGCACACTGTGACAGCGCTCCAGCTCTCTTGTAGAAACTGTCTTCTTCTTGGGGAAGATCCATAACAAAAACAAAACAGGGAGACAGTAGAAACCTTTAAAAGAGTGGACCAGCCACATGGATGCAAGGGGGCTATTTTAGACAGGGTGATCAGTGTATATACATCTAAAGAGTACCACATAAACAGAATCGCCAGAAGATGCGAGATAGGCAGTCCTGATCAGAAAGTGTTATTGCAGGACTTTCACTGATCCCACGTGAGGTCTAGTTGAGACACGTAGGCATCTATATAGTTTAAAGCTGTTGGCCTTTTGCTGGGGCAGTCAGCTAGCTATCTTAACTTATCCTGACTTCTCCAACATCCTGTCTCTCCATATGATTCTCACTGCTTGCTTCTAGTTCCATCAATCTCCCTCTGCCTCCTTCAAGGTCTGTCTGCATCTCTTCCGGCCTGGAAGTCCTACCTCTGTATCCCTGCTGCAGGTCAGGCCATCAGCTCTTTATACCACAAAAGCTACAGTCTGAGCCCATCAGTAACAGGATGACTCCTGATCCATCTCTTAGGGTTGCCTTTAGGCGTGAATATGATAATCTTAGGGCAGGTGAGGAAGGAGAAGCATTTACATACAGAAAACTGGTGACTGGCCACGGAAATCACAACATCAAAATCCTGCCAGCACTTAGTTCTTTACCAGCACAGAATTAACAATTAAAAATACAGGGACACACCTTCATACAGTGTAGGGGACAGTTATCCCAGCAAAGTGCCATTTGTGCCTAGCTCCTGATACAGAACTTCAATCACTAATATCCTAAGGGACTGGTGGCTGGAGAAGCTTTTGTTCCATTTAGCTTTAGTCCCTAATTCCTAACACAGACAAGGCTAGGACCCTTGGAATCTCTGGAGTGATAGAAAGTCTTTTTGCATATTCATGAAAGACTTGCCTGGTATCTGGGAGACTTTATGTTGCTCTGGATTGTTAGGGGACTATTCACAAGGAAAGGCACTCAAGATTGAGTTCAACCATTAGTGGCCAGTGGGCTAATTAATCAAATCTTCAGAATGGATATCCTACACAAACCCTAAATGACGTGGTAGATTAGCTTCTGTCCTTGAACACAGAAATGTACCAGGGGTGGGGGGTTTATAGAGCAGCATGGGAGTCCTGCTCCCTTAATATGCCTTGATCTGTGTTATTCTTCTTCCCTCTGGCTGCTAGAGTGTGTCCTTTATAATGCATGGTAACATGAAGGCATTCCTTCAAGTTCTGTGAGCTCTTACAGCACATTATGGGACATGAGGAGAGTACACACATGCACCTAAATTTCAAAAAAGTTTGAGTGACATAGGGACCACTCCCATGGTTGGGATCTGAAGTAGGGGGGACAGTCTTGTAGAACTGAGCCATTGACTCATGGGGTCTGTACTAACTTTTGGTAGTTAATGTCCGCAGCACTGAGCTAAAAGCAGACACTTACCTGGTGCCTGCACAGAGCTGGGAAACTGTTTGGTGTGGAAATTCCACATATTTGCTCATGAACCTGTTTAAGTATACAAGAAACAGTTTGTTTCCCCTTTATGAGAAAAGGGACATGAAGTTTAATGATTCTTTCTCATTAAGGCAAACCAAATACAGAAAAATTGTGGTTTGGAGAATGCCAATCTACCTTAGGAGGCATTTTTAGAGCAAGAGGTTGGTCAAGTGTGCGTGAAAAAGAACCATGTCCAGCTTGGAAGAAGACATCTGTACTGACCTCTCTACGAACAGTGCTGACTGACTGTGTGCGTCAGAAAGACTTCTAAGTCTTCTAATATCTGCTTGGTTTTGAAATCTTATGTCCTAGCTTTGAGTAATTCACAGTTTACACAAACACACATCCTTTGAAAGTTTCTGAATGTGCTCTAAAACCACCAACTGTAAAGTCAAGTCAGTTTGCGCTGAGGAAACACAGCTGATTATAAAATATTTTGAGATTGATGAAATTGAAATACCACATATTAATACTTGATGGAGAACTTAAAACAGCAATCAGAGGGAATAATTTAGCATAAAGTAGAAAATCAGGGAATGGCATAGAGTCAGTACTCCAGGTGTTTGTTTTAAGGAATTAGAAAAAGGAAAACTGTGCTCCACAATGTTCATAGCAGCCTTATTTATAATAGCCAGAAACTGGAAACAACCCAGATGCCCTTCAACAGAGGAATGGATACAGAAATTGTGGTACATCTATACAATGGAGTACTACTCAGCTATTAAAAACAATGAATTTGTGAAATTCTTGGGGAAATGGATGGATCTGGAGAATATCATCCTGAGTGAGGTAACACAATCACAAAAGAACATACATGGTATCCACTCCCTGATAAGTGGTTATTAACCCAGAAGTTTGGAATACAGGAAGAACAACCCACAAACCACAAGAAACTCAAGAAAAAGGAAGACCAAAATGTGGACATTTCATTCCTTAAAAGGGGGAACAAAATACCCATGGAAGGAGTTGCAGAGACTAACTATGGAGCAGAGACTGAAGGAAGGACAAGCCAGTCTGATATAGCTATCTCCTGAGAGGCTCTGACAGTATCTGACTAATACAGATGTAGAGGCTCACAGACATCTATTGAACTGAGTACAGGGTCCCCAATGAAGGAGTTAGAGAAAGGACCAATGGAGCTGAAGGGTTTGCAGCCCCCAGGACAAACAACAATATGAACTAATTAGTACTCTCAGAGCTCCCAGGGACTCAACCACTAACCACTATACATGGTGGGTCTGATTGTTCTGGCAGCATGTGTATAGTAGAGGATTGCAAAGTCAATCATCAATGGGAGGAGGAGCCCTTGGTCCTGTGAAGGTTCTGTGCCCCAGTGTAGGGGAATGCCAGGGCCAGTAAGCAGGAGAGGGAGGGGTAGCAAACATGGGGAAGGGGGAGGCAACAGGGGTTTGTTCCTGTTGTGTTTGTTTGTTTGTTTGTTTGTTTTTTGGAATGGAAACTGGGAAAGGAAAAATCATATGACATGTAAATAAAGAAAATATCTAATTAAAAAAATGTCAAAAAAAAAAAAAAAAAAAAAGGAAAGCTGAATAAAACCAGACCCCACAGAGAGAAGAGAATAGTGAATAAGGAATGGAGAGTTAAGGAAATAGACAACCTGCTACAGGTTGGATGTGTGCATCTGTTACGACTCACTGTGATCCTACCTCCCAAAGTGATGCTTGGGAGTAATTAGGATTAGCTGAGGTCATGAAGCTAGAACATTGTGGAAGGGATTAGCAGCCTTGTAATGGTGGTTGTAGGTGTGCTTCTCCCTTCGCTGTCATGAAGTACTCAGTTGGCAGTCTCCCCAAGGCTCTCATCAGGATGTACCCAGGCTGGCATCCTACCTCCAGAGTCCAGCATCCAGAAGGAATAAGTTCTGTTGTTTGTAGGTCACTTAGTCTATGGAAGCTTGCTATATCAGTTTCAACTGGCTGAAGAATATGCACATAAATAAAAACAGAAGGACAGCTATGAGAAAGTGAATTTAGCTAATATCTGGTTTTTAAAACAAGATCTACATAAGTGTTTGTTTAGCATCATTGATTGAGAAGATACAATGGGAAGATGCTGGGAATTAAAAAGAGGATACCAGAACCAAATCTAAAGGCATTAAAAGTGGATATATTTGACTTTAGGCTAGTCATGGCTACAGCAAAAAATTAAATGAAGGATATTGAACATGTCATGAATTGATCACACATACATTCAACAACTCAACCAAAAGAAAGACCCTTTTCCCCCACAAATAACAGGCTGCTAGAATAAATACAAGAAGAAGGCAATCAAAATAGCATTATAGTGATCTATAAAATGAATTTCTAGTTGAACACGCAGTGGAAGCTCATCCTTAGCCTAGAGTTTTCCATGGGAGTTAGAGCAGATGCTTAAAAAGACATCAAGCCAATACTATCTACACAGTCTCATCTAGAATATAGAATAGAAATTTCCAGTGGCCGTAACACTACTGTGATATCAAAAACAGGGAGATTAGGTGGAAGGGAAGAGAAAAAGAAAGAGGCACAAGGAAATGGGAAAGATTGTAAAGCAATATTCCAGATATACAAACCTGCAAACCTTCCATCAAAATAAGGAGTCAACTCCATCAGCATATCACTACACTAATATATTACAGCCAGGTGGCTCTTATCTTTAGTTATGGAAAACCAACATAAAACAAATTTGTAAAATTTAAAAGGGAGCTACCTGATTCTACCAGTTGATCTGGATAATTTATTTCACAAGACTCAACATCTATTTATATGAAAAAATTTCCTTGAAGTAGGAACAGAGGGAACTTCTTAACTTGAAAGCAGATAACACTGTGTTTGATAATAAAAGACTAGATATTTTCCCATACCCTTAAGAATAAAATATAGTTGTCCACTTTACCCAGTACTTCCATGGTTTTGAAAATTCTAACCCAGATGTGCTACATTCTTGTTCAATTAAAGGCAAGATTATACAGACATGAAAAGAGAGGTAGAACAATTTTCAGTATGTGTACACTGTTGAAATGAAAACTAGCTAAACATGGTAGATCCACATAAAAGAACCAAAGTAGGTCCTTATCGCTCACCCTCAACTCCAAATAAATCAAGGATCTCAACAGGCGTCTTGGAGGCAGAAGAATAGGAAAGTAAATGACTGCTTAGCAGGAAGCAGTCAGGCTCCTTGTCCCATTTAGATTGCTTCAGAGACACACAACAGGGCTGGCACACAGAAGCATTCTCAGAGACCCTGACAGCACACACAAGACCCACACAGGTTCAAAGCTGACAAAATGGCAGCACTGGGAGGTGGACAGTATCCCATCCCCAACCAAGAAGCTGATACTTGCTCAGTAAGGGAAGCCAATTTTCTTAAATTGACTGTCATAGGAGTTAAATCAACCATCCTGCGGGGCAGGTTCCATGGACAGGAGTAGCTGGAAGTTGACTCATGAAATAGACTACATGGTTTTTGGTTTTGTATTAGTGTGTGTGTGTGTGTGTGTGTGTGTGTGTGTGTATGTGTGTGTGTGTATATACCTTTTCTTTGGTTTGACATTTTTTGTTTCATTGGATTTTTTTCTTTCTTTTATTTTTTTTTTAGTTTGTTTTGATTTTTTTATTCTTTCTTTTTTTGATAAAGAGAGAAAGAGGGAAAAAAGCACAAAATTGTATAGGGAAGTAGGGAAGATCAGTGAAAATTTTCAGAGGGAAAAGAATATGATTAAAATATATTGTATAAAATTGTTTTAAATTTTAAAAGAGCTTTAAAAGGTTGTAACTGAGAGGCTACGTCATTGTCACAATGGAAATCAGCTTGTTTGTGGAATTTGACTCTTACTTCTGTCCTTTTGAGTTATCAGACTGCCAGACAAAGAGTTTGTCTTTAGCTTGATGCCAGGAATATCACCATGCATTAATCAATTATGGCATTTAGTGTGGCTTCTTGAGGTCCAATGATTTCACAAGAGGATGGTCAACAAGAATGTCATCATGCACTAAACCCAATTATGATGTTTAGTGTGGCTTATTGGGGTCCAATGCCTTCTTAAAAGGATGGGCAACAATTTTAGTTTAGTATTGAAGTATTGATATTAGTATTAGAATTTTAGTTTAGTATTGAGCTTTGCTTAACATACACAAGTGAACTCTGGCCCTCTGTGAGAGTATAACACATGCTCCTATCCACTGAGCCATCTTTCAAACTCCACGTCAAAGAGTTTTGAATCTCAGTTGGCCATAGGTAACTAAGAACATAGAAGCAGAGACCATAGCAAGGGGTGACCACTATCATAGTCACCTATTTTCTCTTAAAATTCTAACAATCTTAGCCTCTCACGTTTTGACATCATCAATTTTGTTCAATCAAATTTAAAGCTGTTGTCTGTGGAGAAGAATTGAGCCCTCTTTCTTCTCTCCTTCCATTGACCACCCTGAAGTCAATGTGGCTACCCCCATATATCGAGTAGAAGGAGCATGCTATCTCCTCTTAGTCTTCTTTCTCTCAAGCTCTGTGAGACTTCATGAACATGTAGCTCCATGAGTTGTGGGCTGTGTCATGATAAACCATTTATCGTGTGTCAAAAACAGCTTTGACTTTCTGTGCAGTAGTGGCACAAATGTCATGTATGAGAGCAGCCAAGCTTTTTTCTTTAAATTGCATTTAAGTCCTACTCCATGGAATGGGCAGAAGACAGCACATAGAAGACCTGCACTGGTTTAAACAAGGCAGAATCCCAAAACTGAGAAAGCAGAGTAGCACCAAGAAGATGTTTGAAATTGATACCTGCAGGGAAAGGGAAACTCAGTTTTCTCCAGTGGATTATCACTGGATATATCAACTGCACTCCAGGGCAAGACCCATGCCCAGGAACGGTTGGTCAACACACACACACACACACACACACACACACACACACACACACACCCCTCCATTTTTGTGCATTTTTGTTTTGTTATTTTTCATTTATTTTAGTTTTAGTTTTTATTTTTATTTTTATTTTAATAGGGAGAGAGAGAAAAAAGAGAATGGTGGATACAGAGGAAGCAGAGAGGGTGGGAGGAGTTTGGGGATAAAAGAATGTTATAAACATACTGTATAAAAACATTTTAAGTAAAAATTAGTTTTAAAAAAGAATGTATCAAGCATTGATAAGCCCTTCACAAAGTTGAAAAACTGTTATTTAAATTGTCCTAAATTATGAATTATTGATTTAATTCCAAATTAATTGTAATCATAATAATCGATTTATGATTATTTTGGGCAACATGCAGTTGGATCTTGATTAGCTGGCAAATATTAACAGTGTGTTTTATTTTGTGACTTAGACCATTCACATTTAGGTGATTATTGATATTTAGATCAAAGCTACCATGTTCTTGTTTTCTCATTATGCTTGTTTCTTATTTATTTTTGTCTCTCTACTTTTTTTCTGCTTCCTCTGGTCTTATAACACTTCAGTTGGCATTTCTTAAGAAAGTAAACCCAAAGCTGGGAGCAATAAGTCAGCAGGTCAACACGCTTGTCAGCAGTCATCGTGAAAACCTGAGTTTGATCCATCAAGAACCAGCTCTTCAAAGTCACCCTTTGACCTCCACACACTGCTGTTAGTACACATTTGTCCACAAACAAATAAACTGTATGTAAGCAGGTATATAGAAAATGATTATAGCCTCCAAACAGCTGGAGCATGCACTTCAGCTGATCTGTTTACAGCTGAAACATGGGCAGAGGTCTTACACAGCATGGTTTATTGTAACACAATAGTATGCCAGCTCTTCCTTGTTGTCAATTAAGGTCCCTCCCTTTATCCATTCCACTTACATATCTGATGTGTTGTGGTTACTACTCTTAGAAAGTTATTTTTAGGTAAGTGGACAGTATAAAATACAACATTTTCCCTCCATTGATTGGGCTCTTCCTTTCTTTACATAGAGTCTGGGTTGCATCAAGCTCGTTTTCCTCTTTCTGAGGATGATGAACTTCTTTCTACTCTTTCCCACAAGGCAAAGCTTCTGGTGAAGTTTCAGCCTTTGAGAAACATGTTTAATTACTTGTCTTTCAATTTTAAGGGATGATTTCCCTGGAGCTAGGATTTTAACATTTGCTTCGTTTTCACTTATGACTTCAACTATTTTGCCTTCTTCTGTCTGGCTTGCATATGCTGATGTAATTCTTAGCTCTGTTCTCCTGGTCAGGCTCTCTCTTTAATGACAGAATGTATCTTTGCTATGGGTGGCATTTTGAATGAGAAATGCTCCCCATAGGCTTGTGTATTTGATTGCCTGATTCCCTGTTGGAAGTACTGTCTGGGGAAGTTTAGGACTTGCAACCTTGTCAGAGGACATATGGGCTTGGGCTTTGAGAATTTAAAAATTCCTGTCATTTCCAGTTTTCTTTTTCTGTTTCATGCTTGCAGTTCTAGATATGAGCTCTCAGCTTTCTGCCCCGGACACCATGTAACTAAAATAAACTCTTCTATAAGTTGTCTTGATCATGGTATTTTATCAGTGACAGAAAAGTAGTTGGATAATATGGTACAATGGAAATGATGCTTTACATATATGATTTCTTCTGGCAAAGCTGTTATCACAGAGTATGGGGTGAAAGTCATAAGGTAAATTCTAACAGAGAGATCTGAGGAACTATCCTCAAAACTGTCCAACTCATCAAAGAGTAAAGCTATGAGGAGGCTTGACACCTACATGGAGTGGGAGAAGCTGACTGGTAATAAAAATGAGGTTAGTTTGTCTCAGAATTCTGTGGTTCAATAACACGGCATGAGCATCTGATGTGTTTTAATGAGGTCTGCATGGTGGATGGCATCACAATAGAGGGGCCATGTGAGAGATATCCCATGGTGAGATGGAAAGCTAGAGTCAGTAGCCAGACTCACTGCTGTTTCAGTTTCAGACCAACCAATCAGGATCTGAGAACTCCATACCCTGGGGGTGGGGCCCACAGGGGATCAAAACACTCCCCAGAACTGTCACCCTCCGAAGACCTACAATTCTCAGCATTTCTATAGTGAGGAGCAAGTGCTAGTACATGACTCTTTAGGGACAAACCATACCACAATCATAGCTAACCCTTGAAGAGGATTTAGTGGCAGTTATTGGACCTTTGACAAAAACTAAGAATTCTGACTAAACAGTAGACTGTAGATGATATAAAAATAAGTATCAATGAAGGTTTATTAATTATGGCACACTGGCATATGAGTGTAAGACATAAGAGAAACCAGAAAGCTGGCCAATGAAGATTTTTCCTCATGATTTTTATATTTTTTCTTGATTCTGAGACAAAGTAAAGCCCATTTAAAATGAGTAAATGGAAGTGCACAGTGATGGAGCTCAGGGAGGTCTTGCTGGTAGTGGTCCATTAGGACCAAGTGAAAGAACGAGGGGCCAATGGCAAAGAGAGTCCCCACTACAGAGCAGTCAGGTATTTGATGCAGATGTTCATGGCTGCAAGGTCCTGAGGAGGAGATGCAGGGAGAGGCACTCCCCACAGCCACCAGCAGCCAGTTATTTTCTATTGTGAGCAATGAAGCAGAAGAAAGAAGCTGGAATGATGTCCAAGCTGCGCTGAGAACCTTCTGGATGAAGGGAAGCCATTGGGGTCTTGCTGCAGAGTCATCACATGATCAGACTTGTGGTTTTGTAGTACTACTCTTAGGAGTTTCAAGAGAGCAAAGGGCTTTGACTACCTTCTTTGCTTCCACACTCCACCCCCAACCTCCATGCTAATCCCACTTTTAAGTAACATTGTTGAAAGAAGCTCCTCAGTTCTAACCCACTTTCCCTCCTCTTTCTTGCTGGAGAATAAGTGGCCTGCCACCCAAAGGCTACAAGTGGACCCCATCAGGATGGTCAACCGCCCCATGCTCCTTAGATATCAATCCTCTTGGGCCTATACTACTGTCTCAAGATTGTCTGCTAATTACCCCAAGCCTTGGAAAATGGGCTGGAGCCTCCTCCACTTCAGACATGATTTTCAGTAATTAGTAATCAATTACCACCCCGCTCCTGAGACAACTGTGATTCCTTTTCCATGATGCGCTCTCCTCTGCAAAGCTGTGCTGACAGGCAACTGACTCATGCTTTTCTCAAGCCCGCCAAAAGCCACACACTAAACAAAGCAGGAGAAAGAGGAGAAAATGAAGCGATACACACTGGATAACAGATAATTAGATAATTACCCCTAGCTGAAAGCACACCTTGCATTCAAAATGAAGAGATTTGGCAAGGAGACTGCTGATGTCAGTTCGTGGGTAATTGTATTTTAGAGACGTGTTCAGCGGGGAGGACTGAGTCATCTTTTGACTCTTGCACCGGCCTCATCACTTGTGGCTAGCCTTTTCTCCCCCATCATCCAAACTGTACGATATCACCAAAAAGAATATTTTGAAATCCCATGCCACCTCTACAGAATGGACATATGTGTGGGGGAGAGCAGGTACTCAAGGCCTGTGTATTCAGACTGTCCTTCCCTCTCATCTCACCTGCCTCAGATGCTGCAACACTGCAGCAATACAGAGCTGTATAGGCCCCCAAATTCAGCATTGGGTTGTCACAAATATGCCCCTTCCTTTCTAATTTGTCAAGTGACTACCTCTCTTCTGGGATCTTCTAGCCATCGCTGATAGCATTCCTATCTGCTTTAAGCAGTCCAGTCCCCACTGCTGCTAAAGTAACATTTGTGCCATACCCTGCTTTCCCCACGTTAGTCTCCTCTCCTCCACATTCTGTTCCTTAAACGCAATCTCCAAGTGCTCTCAAGAATGGAAGGATCCTTGGGTTTAGTTGAGACAGGTCTCAGGAGCTGTCTGTAGAGCTTTGGGGCACAGGATCCAGTCCCCTAACTTGCTGTCATCCAGTCCCCTAACTTGCTGTCAATACCCTCTGGAATTGATGAAGCCTCATGCTTCTGATCCAAGATCTAGCAGCCAGGTCTCAATGTACCCACTTTTCTAGTGTAATGTTGATCTGGTCCAGGAGCTTCCAGCTCACATGTCATCAGCTTTAGCAGCCATGGATATACAGGAATGAGATTTTTTTTAAAAAAGTTTCAGTTTGACATGCACAATCCACTAATGAGGAATGAAAAAAAAATAGAACAAAGAAAATCTAACCTTAGTAGAGGGATGGAAGTAGGATTATAACATACATTCACCAAGAGCCTTGAAAGACAACAGGCAAACCCGATGAAACGGAAAGCCATGTTTATAAACTATAAAGCAGGCAAAAATTTAAGAAAGAAAAACAAAGAAGACAAACACAAAATAAAGAGACAGGGCTGATGCTACAGAACACAGAGGATCATGGGACCACAGTGAGCAAGAGCACACCAGCACAAACATGATGTACCGACAGGCTTTCTTTCTTTTCTTTTTTAAACTTCTATGAGTTCGTAATAAGTCAGCAAAGTGAGATGAAAATAAAACTAGAAATGCCGTACAGGCTGGCTGAGACATCTGTCAGGCTGCAGGGCAGCCATTGCTGGGGAATTCCCTCTTAGAGAATGCTGAGGTCAAGGTCAGGGTTGAGAGACTGGAATCAAGTGTAGAGAACTGAGGCAAATGGCAGAGGAATATCTGGATTGAGGGAAGGAAAACTAAAGAGGGATAGAAATTGTCGCATACAGCCTTGTCGGCACCCCATAGCCTTCTGAAGTGCATGACTGTATTTTCAGACTATCAGAGGATATGTTAAGTACTATCTATGAGAGCAGTTACTGGAAAGGAGGGGGACTATTAGGAAGAGAAGGGGCAATCAGAAAGAGGATGTCCGAGGCAGACAGAGAAAAGCTGTGTAAGTCCTTGTCAAGTCTGAAGACCTGTGTCTGGAACAGAGCTTGTCAAAATGCACCGTAGGTGCCCAAAACCTTCTCTAGTTTCACTGGTGTGCCACATCCAATCTTCCAGTTAGTGCGCATGCCTTGCTTTTTGCTGTGATTCTGTCCCTAGACGAGGAGATGACTGGGCAAACATTCATGTTAGAGCACTGCCCTGCAAACTGGGAGCATGAATTCAGATGGGTCTGCCATGAAAGACTCAGGTTTGCAGCAGCTTTTCTCGGGCTCTGGGGCCTTGCTGAGATATCACATGTGGGGACTACCTCTCAGCTGCAGGGTTGATCTTCCTTAGGCTTAAACGTGAAACCTCAAAGGTTTCTATCTCCTTCTATACCCTCTACATACCGGGGCAGCAACAGATCACTGACAACTGACAGATAAAGAAACTAGAACTCAGCTACAAGGTCCGGGCCTTCTAAGTCCAGACCCTGAAATGATTTTATTCTCTGGAATTCCAGTAACTTATTTTTTCCTACATTGATCCCAAGGCTTACTCTGTCTGCCCTCTAAGATTGGTCACACTTCCAATCCCAAGGTGAAAAATCTCTTTGCCCAAACTTATGCATCCTCTATCACAATCTTTTAAAAAAACAAAACAAAACAAAACCCATGTTCATCACAGAGATAGGCTTGCTTTCCTCTGATTGTGGCATGGAATGATAGCAAAAGATGACTCATCTAGTTTTTTTATAATCACCTCAATATGGAATTTATAATCACCTCCTGAGCTAAATAAGCAACGGTTCCCATTGACATATTAATGATTACTGGATAGCAGGAGGATCTATTTATAGCCTTTGGAAGGAGTATCAAATTGCTTCGTGCTATGACTGGGTTACTTCTTACTCTAACCTGCAATCAATGAGGCTTCCAGGGTATAGGCATCTTTATCCAACCCTTTAAGAAAAGCTATCATGACTATTGTAGTACCTACAAAATATCATATTTCCCAAAGGAGTAATCGCAACAAGCAGTTTTTATATGTCCCTTGTCACTTGTATGCCTTTGGAGACATTTGGATTCTGATATATGGATCACTTTAAAATGTGGCTCTTTAATGTTCAGCATGAGATGAATTTGAGTCAGATTATCTATGTATCAGTGTCACATTTATAATTTTGAAAGGAATTAGATAAAATCCTTAAAACTATATGTGAGGATTACAAGTTGAGTTTTCTGGTCCCTGAATATCCTCTCTGTCTATATGTACTTAAGATTTCATTCCTTACCTCCCTTGCCCCTCCTGCCTCCTCTTCTCTTTCTCTACCTTCTCCTCCTCCTCTTCTTCTTTTTCCTTCTAGGGATAGAGTTTCCCTTTGTAGTCCAGGTTGGCCTCAAACTCATGACACATTCTCCTGCCTCCACCTTCCCAGTGCTATGTGCCACCACGCCTAGTGTCTTAGCTTTCTTTTAACACGTTTTCAAAATACAAGTCAAACACCTTTTGATTAAATTTAATTATAAGTATTTTCTACTTGTATTATTCATTTTCTCTTTTAGATTATGCATTATCAGTGTATAGAAGCAATTACCTCTTTACGCTGCAACTATAGCGACTTTTTTTGTTAACACATGTATATGCATGTATATGTGTGTGTATGTGCATGTGTGAACACATGTGAACATGCCTATGTGTACGGTTGCTTTAGGGCTTTTTGTAGAAAAGAGTACCTTCTGCCAATAGTTTTGCGTTCTCTTGGATCTAAGTTTCTTTTGTTTTGTTTTGTTTTGTTTTTCTCCTGCATAAAGTCCCTGTTAAGAAGTCCAGTGCAATATTGCCTAGCAGTAATGAGAGGTTAGATACTTAGGACTGAGGTCAAGAAGAAAGCCTCTGGCCTCCCTTTCACCATCAGATGCGATCTTCTCTGTGGCGTATTCACAGATGTACTTTATTAGGTTGAAGAAGTTCCTTCCTAATCCTAGTTTGTTGAGTGCTTCTATCATGACAGCTTATTAGATGTTGTCAAATGTTCAATCGGCATCAACTAACATAATCACATGAGGCTTTCTTTCTCTTTTATTCTGTTAATAGGCTGTACTGCAGTTGTTGCCTATTGTCCCTTGGCCCAATATATTCTGTTGCTGGAATAACTCTTTCTTGGTCCTGGAATAGCATGTTTTTAGCAAGCCGTTGGATTTGGTTTGTAGTAGTGCCAGGGTAGACATGCATGGAATCTGGTACAAAAGATCTGTGAAGGAAAACAGAGGAGGCAGCAGGTGAGCTGAGTTGATTCCCACCAAACCGAGTCCTCCATATCAGCCCCACTGTGTCTGTTCATTGGAGCAGTCACTGAAAGCAGGATCCTACCTAGGCCATTCTGGCTGCTCCAAAGATTTTGTTCTTGACTTCAGCCAGCTGGTTGTGCTTGCCAAGGCAGGTTTTTTTCTTGGGACAGCTCAGGGACTTATGTGTATGACTACCATAAATGGACAGGAGCGAGGATCATTCAAATGTCTGCTGCCACTCCTAGGACTCCTGAATGCATCCCCTCAGCAGCCAGAGCTGATCCTCCAAGGCCTTCTGATACATCATGTTAAGCACACAGGCCTTGGAGCCAGTCTATAGCTCTCTCTAGGCCTGATTCCAGCTTTTCCCCTGAATCTGATGGGCCAAGACATGGGGCCTCATTGCTTATCCAAGAACGTCTTTATGAGTCTCTTGCTTTAGTGCTGGCAGATGTAATTTGTTGCCTTTATTATCTTGTAAAGATGTTAATCTCCCAACCACAGTGAGGGGTTGCTTCTGTTATTGATTTTGATTTACCACTTGACATGTTAAAGGGCCTTCAAAGTCTTGATGCCACCTTGCCAAGGTTCCTGCATTCCTCACCCATCCTGGGGGAAGCGAAGAGAATAAAACCCTACACGAAGCACCTTGTCACACTCTTGCCTTAGGCATGTATTGTGAGTCATGCTGCGAAGGATGGGAGAGCATCCAGGTGCTTCGTCAGCCTGTGTCTAAGCTCTGCAAAAGGATCTGAAATCCACAGGGCTCTCAATGACCTGGTGCTGTTATGGTGGTCTATGTACAATGGAAGACTTGACCCAAACTGTCCATGGAAAGCCATGGTGGCTATAGCTATGACCTTTCCACTCATGCCTTCCCACACAACTCAACCAACCCTATTGTTTCTATGCTCATAATCTACACACTCCTATCCACCAATAGTTTTCCTTTAATAACCCACTACATTTATGTTACTGGTGTAGTGACTGCTTACAGACCATTTAGCAACGACTGGCCTCAGATATCTTTACATGATTCCTCTTTAAGAGGATTCTGTCAACTTTTTTCACAAGTAGAGTTTCCCATAATGCATCTCCTCCTTGAGCTTTGACTCTGTTCTGCCTTCTTTTTAATCCAGAAACAGGTTGGAAAATATTCACTCAGTTACATCCCCCTTGTGCACACATGCCTTGATTTGAGGGACACTAGAGGTCAGGCTCTGAGCTTGATAGCTAGAAGAAATGGTGAATAAGCAAGCAGAGCCAGTTGGCTACACTGATTCTTCTCTCTGCTCTTGTGTTAGTTGTCATTTGGATTCACTATGATCTGTTTCTGTGATTTTGCCACAATAGATAAGAATAAGTCGATGATTTCCCCAAAGTGTCTCCAATACAGGGTGTGCTAGGATCAAGAACTGTGTCCACAAGAGTTTTAGGTATGCCTCTGAGTTGCCAGGTAGAGTGCAAAGATGTGGAGGAGGATGAAGATGGGAAGACTACATGAAGTATGCTCCTATGTAGAATAAAGGGGACAGAGGACTGGTAGGCTGAGGACAGAGAGTTCCCTGCCGTGGGCAGCTTACAGGACCTCCCAGATGCAGTTTCCTAACTCTTCTGTAACATGACCTCTGGGATCCCGATCACTCTGTTTGGCATTTCTTTCTATTGTAATGATATTCAATCCTGTTAGTACTTAGTGGGATTTCATTGCATGATTCAGATGCTATCTTTGAAGATCAGCTAGAAACAAGGGTATACAGGGTAAGTCTTTTAAGCTCTTGCTTCCAAGTTATGCTGTTTTCATTTTCACAGCACTGCCACACATAGATGCACACACACATGCACATTTTGGTGGCACGAAATCAAAGGACCCATCTGACTCAGGTGTGAGCTGCACCTGGTGGCAGTTCTTACCACATGGTACATGGGTGAGGGCATATGCCACTCAGGTTCCAGGAAGAGAATTTAGACACTTGGAGAATGAGCACTCTGAGTTTGGGTTGGTTGCACTGTATTACCAGTGCTTGTCATTCCCATTGATTTGATGTGTGCATTTTCTGCTTTACAGTAGTGGAAAAGTCTTCCTAGGCAACCATTCTGTTTTTCATGTTCAGTAAAGTATTCAATCACTCATACAGCATACTCAAAACTGTCTATAAAATAGGCTTTAGCTGAGATGTCCTCCCAACAGTACGCAAGCTAAAATGAGTATTTTGGGGAAAGCTGAGGTTAGGTTGGGCTCACCTGTGGTTATATGTAGGTTAAGTGAAGAGAATTTTCAGTTTGTAATGATTCATTTTTTCCATTTTTTCTTGCATGTATATGTGTGCATACATAAGCATGTTTGCATGCATATATGCGTGTGTGTATGTGTGTTTGTGTGTATGTATTTGGATACTCACACATGCACATGGAAGTCCAAGGTTGATGGCAAGAATCATCCTTGATCCTTCCTCCATCTTCTTCATTGGGGAGGGGCCTCTCATTTAAATCTCATTGATATGGCTAGTTTCACTGTGTAACTTGTTCTGGGATTCTGTGAGTCTGCTGTCCTGGGCGGGATTTTCACCTCCATGCTTACCTGGTGTTTATGTGTGTTCTGGAGACCTAAACTCCAGTCCTTGTCAGGCACATGCTTAACCATTAGGTCATGCCATCAGTCCAGTCTGTGATGTTTTCACTGGGGTACAGTTCATGATAAGTCTAGGTACATATACATTTATTTTAAACAGCAGGGGCTTATAGTAAGACACAGATCACTAGCTTATTTTTCAGTTTCTTGCCCCAAAAGAACTGTGTTGGGAGGTGACAAATCCACTATTCCAAGCTCTGTTCACATCCTTAGGTTGGCTACGAATAGGTCACTTCAGTATCCTGACATTCGGGTTGCTAAGATGATTCAGAGGATAAGGCACTTGATGCTAAGCTGGATGACCTGAGTTGGATCCCCATGACTGCATGGTGGAGGGACAGAACTGACTCCCATGAATTCTCCTCTGAGTTTCACACAAGCCCTGGCATTGGTGTGTGTGTGTGTGTGTGTGTGTGTGTGTGTGTATGTGTGTGTGTGTGTGAGAGAGAGAGAGAGAGGGAGAGAGAGAGAGAGACAGAGAGAGAGAGACACAGAGAGAGACAGAGACAGAGACAGAGAGAATGTATACACACACTAAAAGTTAAATAATCAATAAATGAAATAAGTAAGTGGGAAACACATTTTTACACAAGGTATAGGAGTGCAGCAGTAACCATGCCTGGAGCTTGGCCGTGCAACATTCAGTGTCCTCTGCTCAAACTGATATGAAAAGAATGAATACTAAGACCAAGTAATATGGTTGTGAACTGCTCACCAACTTCTTTGGTGTTTTTTGGCTGTATTTTGGCTTCTTTATTGGCATCTGTGTAGATATCACAGTGGTTTTCTTGGGAAGGACATAGACAGCTCAGTAAATAGCGTGAGCCATTCACTGTGGATTTGAGAGTATTTCTGGGTGACTTCCCAAGGGAATAAGCATATAGGTAGTTTTGATGGCTCTATCTTGTGGCTGACTGCTCTCTGTTAACACCTGGGGCTGCACCTTTAGGCTAGATCCCACAGACTGAATCAGGCCATGCCTCTCTGTTCTGGGACAGAGAGTTAAGAAGCACTCTGTGCTGTAACTTGACAGCTCTCATTTTACAATGCCTGGCTCCTCTGTGCTCCTTGTCATTTGCTATATCGAATGAAATTGTATATGAAGCTTCCTGCCACTCCTAAAAGGTTACAAAAAGTCAGAATTTTCCTTTGTTCAGGGGATTTGATCCAGGGATAGGACTGCTCTCTGGAGAGGCTCCTTCTGCCTATCCTCCATCGGTCTCATGCCTCCATCCCCTCCCACCTCTTCCTATCCCTCTCTTACTCCTAATGAAACCTCTCCAGGCTTTGAAGGGAAGCCTCTCATCTCCTCCATTGAAGGTCCCATCATGCTTAGATCTCCGTATGTTGTGTTATTTCTGTCTAGTTCTCGCTCACAACTCAACCCAGTCATGCAGTTGGGGCCTCCTCATCCTCATCCACAATCTGTAAGTCCATGTCAGCTTTAGCTGTGTACTGACATCTGCTGTTATGTAATGCTTCCTTCATTACAGCCACCTGTTCTTGTCACATGACCTTTCCAGGACTGGGCCCCTGTTTGTCAGTTTTGAGATGGATGTATGACTGCATCTTGCTCGTTAGATTCCCTCTCCCCTGACGGATGGCTGCTTATGGGGCAGTGAATGGTACTGAGCAGACCTAGTCATAGTCTCCACAGAGACTGAGAGGTACGTATCAAAAGCAGAAGCAGATACCTCAGGCCCTGACGTAGGCTTGCACTTCCTGGAGCATGCATGTCTCTGGGGCTGCTGTTCAAATAAGCACAAAGTTTGATGCTTAAGACAAAAGGCACCAATGTGCACATCTGATCTGGGTGTGCCTGAAGCCAGTGAAAAGGTGGCTCAGCTGGTCTCCCTGCCTGGGACCCACATACAGAAATGAAGGCTGTTGCTCTCCTTTGCATCTCTGGCAAAGGAATCTGTCTCCAGACTCAAGCAGGCTGGCCAAATCCAGTTCTCTGTGGTTTTAAGATTGAGTTCTGTTTCTTTGCAGGCTGTCAGCAGAAGTTGGGTCCAGCTTCTAGATGGAATATGTGGAATATGTGATGACTCTCTTCCTTCAAGATCAGAATAGACACTGGATAGTTGAACCTTCTCACACGAATCCTTCTAACTTCCATTTCATCTCGGTCCTTCTGTCACCCAGAGCTGCAAACAGTTCTCTGGTTCTCGGGGCCCACAGAATTGGTTAAACACATCCAGGAAATCTGTGTGATTTCCAAATTTTCAGGTTTTTAATTGAATCATACATGTTTCGTGCTCTCTTGCACATTCATAGACTCTCAGAATTAGTGTGTGGTTATCTCTGGTGTGGGATGCTATTCAACCAGTGGGTTGAATAACACTGAGAAAAGTCAGGATGGAAACAAACAAATAAGCCAAACACCCAACTGTAACAGTGACCATGAAAGCACCATGTGCAGTTGTAGAAAATAAGAACTTTGAAATAAGAAGTTTGGGAGAAGGAGTTAGAAATCTGAAGGATGTCTCAGGTAATAAAAATAACACAGGGATTTAGCAACAAGATCTCTGCAGCCACATCCATGTTAATGCATTTGACCTGGGGACAATGGGCCACATCATTCCTATCGTCCCATGCAATACCTAGACAGTTCAGCACTATCTGCTCTGCCGTTGTGAAATTCCACAGGCGCATTTCACCTTCACAGGGCTTTACTCCCTTGGACTCGCCAAAGGATAGATGCTTCTAAATGATGCATGATCCAGAAGTTCTTCCAAGTTATATCTGTATATTTCTGTTTGGAAGGACTTTTGTAGAAATGACAGTTGTTGTCCTAGGAACAACATACGCAGGAATCAGGGGGTTGGTCAGTCTGCTCTCATCACACACTGCCATTGTCAGGGGAAGGAGGAAGATACCAGTTATGGACGCACATAGAAGTGAATCTCATCTAGACTGGTCATCTGCTCAGCTGTCAAGAAGCTGGGTCAAACTTCTCAGCCTGCTAGCTTATCTCAGCTGGAAGAAGATGCTGGATCTAGAAGACCATGGTATACATGTGTGGCAGTCATGAATTATCAATAGAATTTCCCCTTGTGCTTAGATTTTCCTGATTTGGTCCAAAATTATAAGCCCCAAGAAAAGTTCATTTTACTTTTGAAACAAAATCAAATTACACAAAATGTGTGACAACTGAAAAGGGGTCATAGGAATTATTTCAAACTCTAAAAATAAATGGAGCTTGTTTTTGATTTCTCATTAATTCCTTTATTATTAATTTTTTGGTGATTACTCAATGTCATTGAAGATCAGATTCTGTAGTCACAGATGATATAGAGCAGGAATGCCAAGAAGAGCTCATGATCTTTCTCCTGCAAGCCTACATAACTGTCGACATGTTCAAGTTGTGTGTGTGTGGTGTGTGTGATAAAGCAAGAGGGAAATATAACCATTAAATAGGACATGAATAGAGGTTGAGGAGACAGCATTATTTTATTTCTGGCCCTTTTGGGTTCATGTCTCTCTGGAAAGTGTATGAAAGGAAGGCAGGGGAAAGAATGGAGAAAATGGGAGGAGCTTGAGAGAGCTCAAGGCACTTACTTTCAAATGAGATGAAAAGGAGGAATTGGTTTCTTCCCTGGAAGTTTTAATGATCTATCATCCTTGTGAGAGTTTTCTTTTGTGATAAGACTAATAATCATGTTTTAAAATACTGTGTGTGATCTCAGACCTGCTGGGGGAGTGTCCAACTGCAGCAGCTTTGTAGACGAAAGAGCACAGAGATGTTTATCTCAGGAGGAGCCTGCTAGAGCCCTCCACTTTGTTTCATTCTGTCCTTTTCTCTCCTAAGTTTGAATGTTTGACAAATTACTTGGAAGGCCAATTCAATCCTAGATTCCTCCTCCAGAGAAAGAGGAAGATTATATCCAAAGAATTATTGCAACATTGTCATCAAAACAAAGGATGGTATTCAAATTGAAGAATGCCATACCACAATTCTAGGTCTTTTTGTAGACCTTACTTAAGGTCAACATTTCTTTCTCACTTTGTAAGTCACTAGATGCTACTTTTCACAGCCAAACTAAATATTTTTATCTAATACTTCTTGGAGAGTATATCTGTGTGATGCCAAGCTGAGTGGTGTGTGTGTGTGTGTGTGTGTGTAGTTGAGTCCTAGCTTTATTTTCTATAGTGATAAACACTGTGACCAAAAACAATTTGGAGAGAAAGTGATTTATTTCATCTTTTAGTCTATATTCCATCTTGAGACAAATGAGGGTAGGGACTTGAAGCAAGAACCTGGAGGCAGGGACTGAAGCAAAGAACATGGAGTAATGTTGTTAACAGGCTTGTTTCTCATGCCTTGCTCAGCAGCTCTTTTTTTCCCCACTTGCCCAGGGGTAATACCACCCACAGTGGACTCTCCCACATCACTCATTAATCAGAAAAATGTTCCAACAGCTTTGCCTATGGGCCAATCTGATGGAGGCATTTTCTCAATTAAGGGTCTCTCTTCCCAGATGCCTCTAGCTTGTGTCAAGTTAACTAAACACTAACCAGCACAAGAAGTGTATTTAAAGTCAATTTAAAATTATCCTCTTTCCTCTTCTACCTTCCTTCCTCAAACACTCTTTCCTTTTCCCTCCCTCCTTTCAATTTTTTACAACAGTACCATCCTTCCCCACAAACACTTGCGTGGCACTTGCAAGGCATGGGGATATTCTAAGGGCTTTACAGCTGTTAACTCATTTAATTCTGGTCTCCAGCCCTGGAGGGAAAGGTGCTGCCAACTGGTTCTATCCCAAAGATGAGGAAACAAGGAACAGAGACCTATGGGCACCTTGTCACTCTCCTGGAGCCCCCAAGGTTGCACAGAGAGCTTTGCTGAAGCCTAGTTCTGAATAGTACTGTTTCAATTACCAGATACTTGGTCCAGGAGACAGCATGGATCTGGACAGAAAGATCATGGACAGAAAGGATCCTGGGGACAAAGGTTAGAGGGTGCAAGCTCTGTGCTACAAAGGATTCTGACCCATTCTCATGTGAAGCCAGGAAGGGCTACTGAAGGCTCAGAGACACAGCTAGCAGCCTAAAGAAAAGACAAAGTCTTGGGGTTCATACTGGTTTGAGATGGAGAGCCTGTGCAATAGTCTGGTACAAACCCTGGAGAAATCAGCTGAAGTTACATTTATATAGCCATTTACATAAGGACCTGGTGGAATTGCCAGGCCCTATTCTCTGTACTTGGACTTGGGGAGAGTAATACAGCTCAATACTCTAATCTTCAGCTGACACTAATAGAGAGGTAGGCAGGAACCCCCAATGTAGTTTTCCTGGTAGGGAAAATATAGCCAACTAGAGCATCAGCCAGCCCTTAATGGCTCCCAGGTGGTATTTTTGACCTTCCTTTTATCTTCTGAGTCCTGTAGATTGGGAGCAACACAGAAAGGTCAGTGCTTGATGTTTTGTCGCATGCACAAAGCTCCATCTTTACTGCAGGACTGTTCTTTGTGTTCTATCCCTTGCCTAATGAAATCACCATCCTTCTGCGTGGTTTTCCTGCAGACACTAGTGGTCAGCACCCCTTCCTTTTGTCTCCACTCCTTGCCAGGCTCTAGCCCCCACTCATCTGTCTTCTGTAGACACATGTGGCATCTCCTTCCTCTCCATCACCCCTACCTGAGCTGTGTACATTTAGGTGACAGGGGCTGCCTGGGGTTCAGGAAGTGAGGTTCTTCCTTGAGCCAGAGCCTCAGGACTGAATCTTCTCTACAGCCTTGGGCTTTCATGGCTCATGGTTCAATTCTCTTTCTAGGTAAACTGAATGAACTACAATTTCTGTTACTCATGCCAGGTCAGCCATAAAACACAGTGACCAGATGTTGCCAACTTTCCCCTGCTTTAGTGTGGATCAGCTTAATATCAGGGAATTAAAAACTCATTCCAGAGAGGTTTCACCCTTCCCTGGGAGGAATAAAGTGAGAGGAGAAAAAGGACTAGATCATCCTTGCTGATTCATACTCTGCTACTAACAGTCCAGGCCTTTGCTGTCCGTTCTTCTTTCTACCTGGCTGCCCATGCCTCATTGATGCAAAGGGTGGAAGTAGAAGGTCCACTTGTGGTCTCTGGAGCTGCATTGTGGAGACTGCTGTGCCGTTTAACTGTGGTTTAAGGGAACTTGTAATTCTTTATAGTTGACTTTGTTATAGGGATTTGAACATGACCCTTTGTGAATTGTGTAAAGGATCACACCCCACCCCCTCCGCCCCCAGTTTCTATCCCAATGGCTCACTCTGTGGGAAGACCGTGCAGACACATAGTAATTATTGGAAACTGATGACTGAATGGCTGACAACACAGAATCCTAGTATCCTGTCTTCCTTTGGGTGTCAGGCTGAGGGGGCGGTTGCTTCCTGTACTTGGGGTTTCTGCAATGCCTCAGGGCTTCCCTGTCTACTCATTCAGCTCTCCAACGTCTGTGCAACCAATTTCCTTTGTTAAATCTCCTTTGCCTAATTGCCTGCCTGGTGTGCTTTTAGAGTGTCAACAAGTAAGGAAGTCTGAGAGAGGAAGGGAAGGGGCAGAGTGGCTGAACAGGTCACATTCACTGCAGGTCTTCAAGTTCGTTGAAACAACAAGCTCAGAAGCACCCAAATGATCATTTTTAACACTGTCTGGAACACCTGGAACAACAACAACAACAAAACAGGGAATTTTTCCTGTTCACTTGTAATACTAGAATAAGGTGGAGGTCTTTTTAGAATATCTACCAAGTAATGCTGCATTCGACTCTCTATGGGACACTTGTTAGTACCCTGTCAATGTTCTACTCTGGCATATTCTGCCTAAATGTCTCAATCTTATTAGACTGCCCTTCTTCAGATTCCAGTCATGTCTCAGCATGCAGAGCTTATGAAGATGAACTAGTTACAGATGGAGAGCCCTTTAACCTCCAACCCAACCTTGATTAACTGGCTACCTATTTTTTATAGATGTTCTTTTACTTTGGCTTTACTGGTTTATCTTAAAGACTATTGCTGCTAAAGATACAATTGATAGATAACATCTGTAAATACTCAGCAAGGAGGGCAGAGCGTCCATGCCCAGTCCTGGCCTGCTCCCCTCTACGTGTGGGCTAGCTAAAGTGAAAGGTTTCCGAAGCTCATGGGAACCTTGTCTTATTGGGTTTTCTATAAAGAATCCATTACACAGGCATGATTGATGAACTGTTCTTTAGTCGTTGCTGTCTTGTTGGCGTAGGATTAAAAATCTCAGTCCCCTAATTAAATCTTGCTGCTTTCTGTGGGCCACTAATCAGAAATCTAGCTCACATTATTTAGGACAAAACATTTTGTTTTGTCTTGTTTTGTTTTTCTACTCAGAAGCCCTTTTCAACCCCCAAAATTTTATATGACCTTGAGCATATAGGCAGATAAAATAGGCATGTAGACCTAATGTGTTTATTGATCAAAAAACCTCCAAATTTATTAATGATAAAAGCAAATTTGCATAGTAATGAGACAGATGTGTGTTTGTTTTCATAGAAATAATTAAATTTTATTGAGTATTTAATATTGTAGGACATATAACATCTTCAGCATATTTCCCAAGCTGATCAATATTTTGATTTAAAATGAATAGAGCTGAGGCCGTTACCTATCATAACTGTGCAAATTGGCAGAAGTCTAATGAAGGCTGTTTCAGATAATCAGAATTCTGTCTTACTCTCAATGTGAAATGCATTCGGTAATTTAAAAAAAAAAAAAAGAAAAGAAATTCAAGTCAGCAATTAAAACAATTTGTAACATCAAATGTTCCAGTACAATCCAATCTAAAGATTTGATTATATTCTGAGGATTGATTCTAGGAAAAAGTTTTAAGTGTTTGTTCTCTATAACTAAACCACTGTATTCCTATAACATCAGAAAATACAACATAGACAGTTCACGGTGCAATAGTCTTGATATTCTCAGTCAGGATGTTTCATCTAGTGTTTCATGTTTCATCCTCAATGCTAGGAGACATGATACATCTTCTCTGATGAGTGCTGAATTTAGACTCATTATGTATTTGAGTTTGAGTGGATTTTGTCACTTTATAATCAAATCCTTTTTACTGTGTCCAAGTTTTTCTCCATGCTCCGCATTCCCTGTGTAATCTCATTTGGTGTGCAAAGGGATCTACAAGTCACACCCACATGGCATCGTATCAGTATGGCAAAGACATTCTTACTACACCACAGCTTTCAAGGAAGCTAATGTCTGTGTATTACACTTTTCAAGAATGAACATTGTTACAAAGGTAAGAAGATGAAGGTCTATACATATGAAATAATAAAGAATAATTGGAAGTCCATAAGATAAAAGTCCAAGAAATATACCTTAAACAGATAACCCCAAGCACGAGGGGTCTGTCTCTTCACCTAGTGCAGGACATAACACAAGAACTCTGTCCAGCATTGAGAAATAAGCCAATTTTGCTGGAGACTGGTTTACTGAAGCCCCTCCTCCATCACCAGTGGAATGAAGAACAAGAGGCAAGATTTCATTTCATTACCTTTGGGTAAATGGTGCCAGACTTGAGGACACTATCTGGTTTCTCCTGAAGAATCTTCTATAGTAGATTATACATTTCAATATAACTGGTTTTTATTTTAAAGAACACCTTGTCCAGAGATAGCTCATTTTTGTTTTCCAGCTTTACATACTACCGTAGACTAGCCCCACACCCAAATGATTCATCATACACCATAACCACTCTCAAGCATAAGCATCCCCTTTCCCCATGGTGAGAAACCAAGTAGATAAGGAAAACTGTAGCAGAGATACCAGCTGGTTGAGTAATCAGTGCTTTATAAGTTTTGTTACTGTTGATCTGGGAGACTTCTGGGAGTAGTAGCTTGCATTTTTAGCTCTAGAATTTGAGAGGCAGAGCAGGAGGATTGCTTCAAGTTTGAGGCTGGGATACACAGTAAAACTCAGTCTTAAATAAACAAACCAACAAACACAGAAATGATGAAATAAATAGGGGAAAAAGCAAATCTGTGACGTGTATTGTTGATGTGTATTGTAAAGTTATTTGTTTTGAATTTGATAAGGAAGACATTTGATTAATCTTGATGACTTTATATTTGTATAGTATTCAATTATTTTATGTATTACATCAAATTTTCAAAACCTGATGAACTGATCCATATTGGCTTGCTAACACTAAGAATGCTGCTGGAATCTTTAGAGTCGGCTGATGACTGCTCTGTGGAATTACCACTGCGTAAGCCAATTATGGAGCAGGTTGCTGTGTTTAGGGTACCCACCCGCTGGCATAGAGCACAAGGGCTGGAATGTACAGTTACCATGAACGCACAGTTAACCACAGATGGAAGCTCTCCACACTCCTCAGTTTTGTTCTTTCAGGAGTTCATAAGTTCAGCAATTTCACTGCGTTCTTAACAGCTCTGTATTTATTCATTTAGTAACTACAGAAGATACTCTGACTTTGCTTCAGTTTGTATTTTTTTTTTAACAGAGGATTAGCCTTTTTGAAATGTTGCTTATTGCAGAGGCCTCGCTGCAGATGTATGGCAGGAAGTGTAATGGATGTCTGCTTGGACTCACGCTGATCTTAGATATGTCTGTGTAATAAGACCTTCATTTATTTTCCATTAACCCACTAGACAGACCTTTATGTAAAATTATAGCAATGTGGGCACCTCCTAGCAAGTAAGAGCTAAAACAGAGCTGCTTATTAAATAAACTAATAAACTTTCAATTGAGTTGCCAAGAAGTTTGAAATTAAAAATAAGTGGTCATGGTCAGGGATTTATGGGAAAGGTGTTGAGATTGTGAGAACTAAGAAAATGTGCTAAGACTTCAAGAGGAGAATGGCCAAATAAATGCAGAAATGAGTAGTATAGTACAGAGAGATTAAATCTACATGTAAAAGCAAAATATTCTAGAAAAAAGGCAAATGGAAGGGTGCAAACATAGTGATATGGAATGAATAATATAATTCCAAATTGTGACTGTCACCCAAGTGTGTAGGATGCCGTCCCGCAGCTCCTACTTGCGTGGGGTTCCACGAACCGAGGATTTGGAAACCTGTAATGGGTGGCAGAGAAAAGAGACACGACGCCAGGAGAATGGTTCTCATCAAGGCGTGTTTTACTAAATGACAGGGGAGCATTTATACTCAAAGACAGTACAGGTATGCAATTGGCATTTAGGTGAGAATCAGACATCAAAGCTCAAACATTGATACAAGGGATTCCAGGAAGGGGAAGAGGGATCAAAGGATCACGGCTTCCTAAGGAGCTGGTATCTGGTCCTTGAGTCATTTACATAGGCTCCAAACCCCCAGCGAGCTAAGTCTCTGGTTTCGGTTTTGAGTTCTTTAGTGAGCCCAGCAGGGCTCCCACAAAGTGAGCCTGTGACTAACCTACGGCAGTCTCATTGCAGTCTAATGCATGAGCTAGAGGTGAGCATCTTTGGAGATATCTACCACATGGCTCTCAAATAATCTCATCATGGCTTCTCAATATTTTAACCTTTCACTCTGTAACCAAGTTCTGTGGATGATTAATAACTTGTATTTGGGGAAATGAGTCACTTAGTCCATTCAGACTAGGTGACTCATAAATAACACATACATTTGTGCAGTCCTGGAGGCTAAGGAGTTAAAGATCGAGGTGCCTGTAGATTTAGGGTCTGGGAAGGGTTGGCATCCTGGCTCTGGATAATACCTTCTCATTGTCTTCATGGGCTAGAAGGAACAATGGAGCTTTCTGTCTCTTGTTCCAGGGCACTATCCCATTCGGAGGACTCTGCTTCCTCACAATGAACTCTTCGGGATTCTTAGGGATTTACCTCCTAACACCATCATACTGGGGGATGAGTTTCAACTGAGTTTTAGAAGAGCAAAGAATTTGTAGCGAGTTTCATATAACTCACCAATTTTTAAAGCAACGTGTCCTCCAAAGTGGGAGAAAGAGGAAACAGGAAGAATTGTGGCTATAACTCCATCAATAGGAAGTAAGACTTGAATCAAGAATATTAGAGAAGAGTGTTGTATCTACAATGTCTCGGAAAAGGTAGCCACCAGGTTGCACCCAGCTTACCTCTCTTCTTTATCAGGGAAGGCTAGACAAGGCTTTGCTTACCATGCACCCAGAATCCACTGAGCCAACACAGCTCTCCATTCTGCCTCTACTTCCACATGGAAGTTGTTCTATTCCCTTCAGCCTGCCAGACTCTCCTCTGCAACAATCCCTCTCCTCCTGTGTCACTGACAGTGTCACCCATACCCTGTGCTAACTTCTGTTCTAGTTGTGCCCATCCTTTGACTCTAGGTCTACATCCTTTGTGGACTTCTATTATGCTTACATTGTGCTACAAAAGGGTGTCACTGACCGGACTTTCCTCTCTGACTTCTTTAATTTTCCCAAGATATGTCTTTCAGGAGCCTGTCAAACATTGAACATAAAATTTAAAATAAATTGAGAAATGTATCTTCTCTTCTACTTAACACTTTATCTGTATGTAGATGCAGGAGCTATTTTAATACACTAGGCACGGATGCTCAGAAACTGCTAAGCTCCTGAGATACAGTGAAATAATATAGCATACATTAAATCCACACATGAAAGTAAAGTTAGTCAACCACAATATTTATTAAATTTTTTGTAATTTCAAATACAGGAAATTCACACAGTATAAGAATGATAGCAAATGCTCTGAAAGTTAGAACAATGTTTGCGTATAATTCACAGTTCTTTAGCAGGGAGGAGTTGGTCTAACTGCAGATAGTAATATTCTCTGTTTCGTTTCTTTCTTCTTCTTATAGTACAGGGTATCAGATCCTGGGCCTCAGAATGCTATGGAAGTCGTCTACCAAGGAGCTATAAGCCCTAAGCTATAATTTGATATAATGACTTCTAGTCTTATTTTGATATATGAACATATATATATGCATATGTATGTATGATATATACATATATATATGAATACAGTGATTCGTACAGATTCATATTTACAAAATAAAACCAAATCCAGAATTTTCTCTTTTTTCTCCTCCCCCTCATTTTCCTCGTCTTCCTCCCTCTTCTCTACCTTTTCCTCCTTTTTTGTTTTTTTTTTTTTTCAGGACACGATTTCTCTTGCTATAGACAAGACTGTCCTGGAACTCAGAGATCTGCCTGCCTCCATCTCTTCCCCGACCCAGGGCATGCACTACTATGTCCAGTGCCAAAATTCTCTTTAAGAACATCTGATTATAACAGAAGTAAAAGTTTCCTTAAAGTTTTTGGATTACTTTGAGGAGTTTGGCATAATGTCAAACTTTTTTTTTTCTCAAAAAAAAAAAAGTTCCCAAAGCCTAGGTCATTTGCTGACGGCTTGTATCAGTCTGAGGGACTCCAGGTAAAAGTGGTATTTCTAAAGAAAACAGAGTCAAGTCTAGAGGACCTATGCAAGGTCTTCTAGAATCTCTGAGAAAGGACCTCAAAATCTCACTTTGACATGAATGTAACAAGGATAATGACAAAAAAAAAGGGAAAGAGAAAGAAAACAAAAAGAAAATCAAACAATTTTCTGGACAGAGGATTAAGACTTCTTTTTAGGAAAAAATAATCTAAGGAGTCAAGAATATTGAATGTCAGTAATGACAGGGTATTGTTATAACTCACCTCCAGCAGTATTGAGGGTTAAACCCAGGGCCTTGGGGTGCTAGACAAGCATTAGATTACTTACATTGCTCCCCAACCCTTGGTTGCTGCATAATAGTAACCTGGTCTGCTTCCTCATCTGTCCCTAAGCCTCACCCAGACAGCTAGAACAGTCAGCTCTGCCACCACAGTGGTTTTGAAATTGAGTAGCCTAGCACCCACACTGTAAGAACACCAGAGCCTCGTGCTTCCCAAAGCCCCATCTGAGGGCAAAGGTCAGTTTCTGACCTGTGTAGCTATGCCTTGGAATGCCTTGGACAAGGCTTATCTTGATTTGGCCTGACAGAATTCATTGCTTGAAAACAGTCTCTTTCCTGGACATTGTTGGAAAACATCCACTGGCAATTGTTTCCTATCATGTCACCTTGACAGCTGTGGCAAAAGCCTGAGGAGTGAGAGGTTCCCAGAGACTATGCCAAGCCTGACCCTGCTTACATGGGTCTGCGGACGTCTTATGCACTGTAGAAGGGTGTACATGCTGGAGAACAAAATTGTAGACTGGGACAAACCAGGGCAGTGGCAAGCATTTGCTGTCCCTGCTACACTGGGTATGACTGGGTGATCATGGGAGCACAGGGATTTGAAGCCAGGTTGGGCAACCTATTAAGAGCCTGTTTCTAAAAGAACAGTGTAAGGTTCTCACTTCCTGCTCTCTCCACGGCTCTTCATGAACTGTCCATGTTCAAATGAAGAGATGCGTTCCAGTGCCTCTGAGGGATGCAGATGTGATATTGCATGTGTTGGCTATCTGGGAGATACATTGTTTTGAGCTATTTAGAAAATCCATGTCCAATTATGATGTGACTAAGCTAAATGTACTACAATGGCCACACATGAGAAAACATTCAAAACCTTGAAGAATTAGCTCAGGCTTGGAAACAAAAGAGTGCCAGTAGCAAGAAAATGATGTATTAACAAACCTGGAAATGAGAGGACAAGGAGGGTCTGATTTCCCGTGCTGGAACCCACATGATGCAAGGTGAGGACTGACTCCTGTACCATGTCCTTTACATGTGGACCTATTATGTGCAAGCAAACACCAAATGAACAAATAAATGTAAAAGGAGATTTTATGTTACAGGATTTATCTTTCAATAAAAATTAAGTATGCAAAATATTTACTAGATTTTGATTTTTATATACAGTGAGCAGTCAAATGTACTTGGTGAGTTATCATAACAAGAAGCTTACAAAATAGCCAGAAGGAGGCTGTGAGGTCCTCCCAGCTCATGTCTGATCTGAAAAGACCAATGTGATAAGTTCTGCAGCCACTGGAAGGAACACTGACTGCCTCTGGGCTCCTAGCTGCTGCCTTGTGTCTTCCACTTGTCCCCTTTGTACATAGTGGCCTGCTGGGCCCAGGTCACTGGCCAGCTGACGTGCCTGGGAAGAACAGAGCTGTATGCTCTTATCGCTCATGGGATGCCTCTTCCTTCCACCAAGAAGCATGGGAATGTGAAGTGCACAGTCGAGCAGTGAGAAAGGAAGGCCACACAAGGAGCCCCTGCTTCTACAGGCACTGCTGCGATTGTCAAAGGCCGTTGGAAAAGTCCGTCCGCAGCTTGTCCTCAAGTTCTTGACTTTGTTTATATTGTAGTGTTACAAAAGGCATAGGTAATATCACATTTTACAGACAATACAGCACCATTTACTAATTTGAAATTTAATTTCTTTGCTATTTATATATATTCCTTCTACATAGTACTATGTTTCACTTGTATATTTCCATACAAGAGTACAAGGCTCTCAGCACATGTCTGCCTGCACCCCCTTTCTAGTCCCTTCCCAATGTCACTAATTACTTCCAATCTCCTGAGAGCTTCCCCCATTTTATGGTATAGATACAATCTTAGGTATTTATAAAAAGCCTAGAAACCACAGTGAGAAAAAAACACACTTTCTGGCCTCACTTCATTCATTTAAATGTGATTGCCAGCAGTTGCACGCTCTTTTCCTAGAAATGAAAATTAAGAATAAAGTAATTCTTACTTTCAAGCATGCACACATGCGCCATGTTTTCTTTGTCCATTCTTCTGTAGTTGGACACCTAGGTAATTTCCATAACCCACTGTTGTGGGGAGTGCTGTGAGAATCACTGATGCAGAGCATTTCTGTGAAATGGATACATTGACTCAGATTCCCTAGGGTAAACACCCAGAAAAGGCAGAGCTGTGTCCAATCATAGTTCCACTTTTAGATATATATTTTTTTATGATTCTCCATTTTGATTTCCATAGTAGCTAGGCTACTTGACGGCTCCACAAGCAGTGTAAGAGAATTCCAAATGGTGAGCTTATTCCTGAAGATGACCCATAGCGAACAAGCAGCTTTGAGAGAGTATCTGGGGCAGAACGCACAGTTTACCAGTGAGTCAGTGCAGATCACGTAACACCGGATAGGATGTTCTATTCTTTCAGCCACATGTTTCCGGAACACCTGATGAATGAGTGGTCTTTAGCCTTCTGCATGCCCCTACTCTACCTCCCTAGGATCCGATTCCAGGGGCGTGGGTGTGGAGTGGGGGCTTCATTTCTCGGAGCACTGGACACCTGTTTTCCCTCGCAGGGCTTGTGGCTGCGATGTACTGAGAGCCTTTCTGCCTGGTGGGGATGGTCAACCTTCTGAACTTAAACTCTGAATAACCCACAGTGAGAAGAACCACAGCAGGGAAATCCATCCAAAGTCACTCTTGAAAATAAAACAGGGCTTTAGGAGTAGAGAAAACAGAAAACAGGCGTTTTGATACCGCGGCCTAGCCAAGATAAACTGCACTCTCTTCTCCATTGACAACGAGCTTCCAATGTGTCCTGCAAGAAAATAGGCTTCTTATTTTACATTAGTAGCCTGGGAATGAGGCTAGATATACAGTTCCAGTTATCGTATTATTTACAGCATATGTAGCACTGTAAATAAAGTTAAGGTGGTGTCCCTCGCACGCCCTTGTAAAACAAGACTGTCTTTTCTCAGACTTTAAGGCTCTGCTTCTCTTGCATTAAACCTCGAGACTCTGACAGGAACATTTTTTGGTTCCTGCCAGAACAACCTGTGTTTGAAACAATTTTTTGGCTTGCATTATAAATTTTGTGGATTTCTGCTCAAGCAATTTGAGAGAAGCAAACTTTAATTAAGTCAGTTGACAGAAGAAACTGGGCAGGTTTAAAGGGAAGTGGTCCTTCCCTCTCCTTAGAGCCGTAGGCTATGGGCTTTCTAGCTTTAGATGTCATCTTGGGCCTCTGGTTTGTTTCCTAAACAGGAATTTTGTTCAAAACAAAACAAAACAAGATACAGTATAACATGTTCACGATCCGTGAATAAAGTCCTATAAATTATACTGTGCTGCTATCTTAATACATAGATCTATCAGTTTGTCTTTCTGTTCTTGTGTGGATCCGCAGAGACTCTTGAGCTGTGGACACAGCAATTCTATTTTCTAGTCACAGTGGAAATGGCTTAAGAAACACTCTGAACCCTAAATTTCTCTGTAGAATATAAGTCATGTTTCAGATGTAAGTCTTGTCTTCTCTGTATTGTGCCTTTAAGAAAGATTTTTGAACATGATGCTGTCGAAGCAGAAGACATAATCATCTAGGGAATTCTGGAAAGGGAGTTTTTAATTTTTATTATTTGTGTCTTTGAAAATATGATTGGCATATTGAAGTGTTAACAAATGTATAAATAGGCATTAATAATAAGATCTCTTTTGGTATCTAAACATTAGGAATGATCATCAGCATTTGTGTATTTAGACTCTCAAGGTTTACAGATTATAAAATTAAAGTTTATCAATTGGAAATAATGTTACTCATAATAGTAAATAGTTTCTAATAATTTAGCATTGCTCACTGAGTTCAAATCTGGTTGTTTTTTTTTTTTTTCATCAAATGGGGCCTCCTTGCCCTTAGCCATTTCAATGTTTTATTTAAATATTATCAAATATTGAATAATACAAACATTGATAGACTTTTGTCTGCTCCCAAAGATGCAAATATGTCTATTTTGTACACTTTATCTTATGTAATACTGGGTGTTTAAACAATAAGTGTTGTAAAATTTATAGTTTTAGTATCTGTCACAGCTCCTTTAGAGTAAGAGTCTTAAAGTAAAAACATTGTACTGAGAAAAGTGATCCGGGGCCAGAGAGATATCTCAGAGGTTAAGAATGTGTACTGCTCTTTCAGAGAACCTGGTTAGGTTCTCAGCAGCCACAGGGAGTGGCTAATGCCTGCCTGTAATTCTAGCTTCAGGTGATCCGACAGCCTTTTATGGACTCCCCTGGCACCCATGCACATGTACACATGCACACGCACATGCATGAAGATAAAACAAATCTTTCCAAACAATCCTAACAATTCTTTTCAAATTTGGAGGAAGTAACAGAGCTTTGTAACCTTGTAGTCTTGAGTCTTCAGAAATGGTGGCAGGAACGGCCTTTCTCAGCCCTAAAAAGCACGCTTGTTTTTTATTTTGGTTTGTTTGAGTGACAAGTGTCCAACACACACCAGGACTCCATATGTACTATGAAAATGCTAACTTGTAACTTGGAGTGAAATATCATTAGTCAAAAATATAATAGTTGCTCTTTCAAATAAACACATCATAACACTTTGTTTTAATTAGAGGAAATATTTCTACAGCCTTGTTTAAATTACTCTCACATGCCTAGGAATTAAAAAGTTATTCAGCGACTAGACTGCTACAAAAACAAAATTACTGGGGGCAAGGAATCAGAGTATTATGCAAATGAATTGTTTTAATGTAGAAAAAGGCCTTCTATTTGTTAATGGAAAGATGTGTATACATTGTGTACCATAAAGTCTTGTACTGTGTAAGATTTCCAGCAGTGACCTGAGCTCATTAACGTACTTCTTTTTGTGTGATGAAGACAGCTTGAACTGCATTCTTCCATAATTTTCAGGAATATAACACCCTGCTACTAACTGTAGACATGATACTATGTTATCTCCTGAACCAAATGATTTTTATTTAATTGAAACTGTGTATCCTCTGACCAATACCTACCAATATCTCTGCAATCCTTCACTTTTACTCCCAGCCTCTGGTAGCCATTTGCTCTGTCCCTGCCCCCTATTAAGTTGACATCTTAGATTTCTTACACAGATATATGCCAAGGTGTTTGTTTCATTGTGCTTGGTCCATTTCAATGAGCAAAATGGCCTACACTCACTCACCCTATATATACCTTTCTCTCTTAAGGCTGAAAATAGTGTCTCATCATGACTCTTCTATTTGGAAATAACTTTCTGTGTGTGTAATCTCTGAGCAAATGTCTAATATACTATCAAAAATAAGACACATTCCAATGCTTTCTAACAGTTACTTTTTGATAACTTTTTATGTAGACATAATGTATGTTGATCATAATGACATTTCCATTTTGATATACTCTTCACTCCCAGCTCCTCCTGGGACCCCTCTCACTTACCCCTACCTATGTCATGTCTTATGGGTACAGGGTTGTCCACTGGGGGAGGTGTAACCTACAAGAGGCCATGTTCCTGAAGAAAGCTGAGTTCTCTTCCCCAGAAGCTATTGACTGTCTGTAGCTTGTAGCTTCTCAACAAGTAGGGAGGCATGGACTCTTTTCCCACCCATGCAGGAATGCTGCCTAGTTTGATCTAGTGCAGGATGCCACAGCTGCTGAGAATTAAAGCGTGTAACTTCCCTGCCATAACTGGATGACACTAAGTCACAGTTGTCTTCTCGGGCATCTGGCTTTCCTGATCTTCCCAGCACTACTTCCATGGTGTTTCCTGAACTCTGAACCTTGAGGGTAGGAAGTATGACACGGATGTCCTATTTGAGGATGAGTAATCTGCAGTTGCTTATGCTCTGCATTTGGACAGTCATAGCCTAACTTCTGTCTTCTGCCAATAAATAGATAGATAGACAGAGAGAGAGAGAGAGAGAGAGAGAGAGAGAGAGAGAGAGAGAGAGAGAAGAGATTTAAAAAGGTTCTTTGAAGAGGACTAAAGGGTTTCTAATGTATGGGCCTAATGATAAGTAATTTAGAAAGCAGTTAGAGATATCAATTTAGCAAAATAATAGTAGTAGGTTCTTCTCTTGGGTTTGTGACCTCTCTGGCAATGAGTACTTGTTCAGGTTTACCACAATGGGCACACCTTGCCAAGCAGGTCATACTGTAGCACCCAAAAGTTCACAGGTCTCTAGCAGCCTACCTTGTACTTTACGGCTCTGTGAGAACTAGCCAAGTAGGGAGGCTTCCAGAATAGTCCCAGCTTGATTTCTCCAAGTGACTGAAGTGTGTTGTCTTCAGCAACACGATCTTATCATCAAGTTCTGCTGGGTGACTAAGAATAGTAGCAATAGCGTGTATTGCTTTAAGGGGGTCACTGCTTATATCATATGAGTTTACATCACAATTATTAAAAAGTTTTCTGGGGCTGGTAAGATGGCTCAGCGGGGAAGAGCACCGATTGCTCTTCGGAAGGTCATGAGTTCAAATCCCAGCAACCACATGGTGGCTCACAACCACCCATAATGAGACCTGACGCCCTCTTCTGGTGCGTCTGAAGACAGCTACAGTCTACTTACATATAATAAATAAATAAATCTTAAAAAAAAAAAAAAAAGCCGGGCGGTGGTGGCGCACGCCTTTAATCCCAGCGCTTGGGAGGCAGAGGCAGGCGGATTTCTGAGTTCGAGGCCAGCCTGGTCTACAGAGTGAGTACCAGGACAGCCAGGGCTACACAGAGAAACCCTGTCTTGAAAAACCAAAAAAAAAAAAAAAGTTTTCTGTGCTAAGCGTTGTTTTTCTTAAAAAATCAGGGAAATACTACAAGCCACTCATTCTGTTTCCTCTGTAGGTGAAATATTCACTCTGGCTAACCCTGAGCGAGTCATGATTCACATGTGGTTTTTAAAAAAGAAACAGGATGGGTGCTTTTAGGACTAGTAGACCTAGTCACAGCCAGTTGGGGAGTTCTTTGGCCCCCAACAAAATGTTCTTCCCAGTGGCTTTTTGTTTCAGAACGGAAGTTTCCTGTGCATTAGCTAACACACTCTTTGCCTGTTAGTTTTACTCACGCCTGGGTAGTCGGGTCAGCACACAGAGGCCCTTTTCTCCCAGAGCTTCCAGGAATTAACTTGAGACTATAGGCCAGTCATGTGAACTTGAAATAATGGAATAAACACGCAAAGTGTCCAACATCAACCTGGAAAGAAATTATGAGGAATGTCAGTAGGAACCTCACTATGACTCTAAAGAAAGCTGGAAGCCAGAGAAGAAAAGTAATTTCAGGGATAAAGAAAAGCATGGTGAGTGAAACACAACAGAAAATGACACTTTAAAACCTGTAGAATGTGTCCTAAAGTGTCTTAGGAACACATGCACAGCATCGATGCACACATTGCAAAGATTCAAAACTGCGTTCTCAGGACCTGCTATTGAGAAATCAGGCAAATGATAATCAAGTTCAATAAAAAAAGAAGACCCTCTGAAAAAACTAGAAGCATCTGAGTATACAAATTATTAAGATAGGAAACAGACATAAGAGAGGAATTGACAGAGTGAAGTTACTTTGAAGGGACCAAACCACTACCAAACTCTTGTCAAAATTGGTGAAGGGAAGGGCTGAGACCTATGACAGTTATTTTTGTCTGTAAATATACATCACTCATGAAACCCAGATGTCTGGCCAAACGTCATTCAACATGCCTCTGTGCTGATATCATTAGATAAAACTAATATTTAAATTGTAAACATGAGTGGCGCCTGCTACCCTTCATGATGCAGGTGAGCTGCATGAAATCAGGTAAAGGCCTTAAGAGAAAAAGAGGGAGGTTGATGAAGAAGAGGAAATGTTGTCTGGTGATCCAATGTCATCCACTGTGTGGTTTCCAGTCTTCAGTGCCCTGTGGATTTCAGAATCTCCAGACTGCAGATATTCAACCAGTTTCTTAATAAACCAGACTGTTCTTTTTGCTTTTCTCTCCCTTTCTATCTGTGTCTATGTATTTCTAAAATTTTGACTTTATACCACATATACACACATATCCTATTTATTCTCTTTCTCTTGAGATCACAGGTACTAACTCCTAGAAATTCTTCCAAATGCGAATTATTTTAGGTATAATATCTATATATCTATATCTGTGTTTATATCTATCTATCTACTATCTATCTATCTATAAAACACATATTCCAAGATAAAGAGGAAAATATAACCTACATTTAAAAGATTTGCAAGCCTTCACACAGTTAACAGAACAACATTTTAAAAAGAAAAGTATCTCTCTTCTAATTATAGGCTAAAAATTTTAAATACAATTATGGGACAGTAGAACCATACCAAGAATCTTGTTAAGAAAGAACACATTGAGACCCAGAGACTCTGTGGGCACACACCTGGCCTGTAACACATGACACATTCCTCATATAAGGAAATGTAACCTGTGGTCACATAGGTCAGAACAGAATTATCCATGCTAACAAGGTACCTAGAGGTCCTGAGGGCTTAGGTAATAAGCTTCCCTTCCCAGACTTTCCTCCCTGAAAAAGATATTTAATCTCAGGCCCACCCAGCCATGAACAGTCAATAAACAGTTTAGAACCATGGACTGTCTCTTTCATCTACCACCACCATGGGAAATGTGCAGAAGGTCTTTGCCCACAGAGCTGCAACTAAATTTCCCCTAGAAGGCCTCTCAGTGCTTCCAGCCAGTCTCCTCCAAAAGAAGGACAATCACTACTGAGACAAGCCAGAGATCCCCGTTCCTGAGTCCCAGGCTAGATAGTGTCCCAAGCCCTTGGGCCCCAAACTCTGTTCTTGGTTCTTCCACAACTTCTAGAGGTATCTGGATGTCCAAGAGTCAGAGAACCCCATGACCTCAGCCTCATCACAGGTCTGGAGACTCCTGAACTAGCAGCTATGGCAGTCCCACATCTCAGACTATGCTTTCCCACCCCAGGAGTGTTGTCTCAGTGCTTCCCTATAGCCTAGGACCAGCCCCTGTAACACTGTGGGATAAGCTCAGTCAAACTTCTTACATTTTGCCTCCCCAAGAAACCTTGCCCAGTGATGGAGCAGATGTGAACACACATACAATATTAGCTAATCAAACACAGTCATAAAAAGAGTTGTTACAAAATTCCAGCTATCTGTGTTCATTCAATGAATGCAGGGTTTATTTTTCTTTTTTTTTATTAGATATTTTCTTTATTTACATGTAAATTTCTCCTTTCACAGTCTCCCCTCCAAAAAACAAAGAAACAAACAAAAACAACAAAAACAAACCCCTGTTGCCTCCCCCATCCCCATGCCTGCCACCCCGCCCTCTCCCATTTATTGGCCCTGGCATTCCCCTATACTGGGGCACAGAACCTTCACAGGGCCAAGGTCCTCTCCTCCTATTGGTGATCGAATTTGCAAACCTCTACTATACACATGCTGCCAGAACAATCAGACCCCTCCATGTGCAGTCCTTGGTTGGTGGTTGAGACCCTGGGAGCTCTGAGGGTACTAGTTAGTTCACATTGTTGTTCGTCCTGAGAGGCTGCAAACCCCTCAGCTCTATAGGTCCTTTCTCTAACTCCTTCACTGGGGACTGTGTACTCAGCTCAATAAGTGGCTGTGAGCCTCTACATCTGTATTAGTCAGGTACTGTCAGAGCCTCTCAGAAGATAGCTATATTTAGGCTGGCTTGCCCTTCCTTCAGTCTCTGCTCCATAGTTAATCTCTGCAACTCCTTCCGTGGGTATTTTGTTCCCCCTTTTAAGAAGGAATGAAATGTCCACCTTCTGGTCTTCCTTCTTCTTGAGTTCCTTGTGGTTTGTGGGTTGCTCTTCCTGTATTCCAAGGGTTTATTTTTCATTCAAAAAATAATCAGTGTTGGCTGTGAGATAAAGTGACAGGCCACTAGAACTGGGGTTTGAGAGTTAACCTGTTAACACCTATGAGAAATTTATTTAGAAGGAACTTGAACCCTTTCTTTATACCATATACAGTGAGAATTATTATAACTCATTGAAGATTATTATAAAAGAAAATACAGCAACAAATATTTATGGAACTCAATTAAACAAAGTTGTCCTACAAATAAATTTTTTAAAAAACCCAAAGTCAGGATTGAAAAGATGGCTCAGTTGTTAAGAATGCAGAAGACCTGGATTTGTTTCCCAGAACCACATAAAGACTCATAATCACTTGTAATTCCACTTCTTCTGATCCTGATCCCCACAGGCACCAGGCATGTACATGGTACACATACATGTATTCAGACACACACATATAATAATAATAATAATAATAATAATAATAATAATAATAATAATAATAATAATAATGATAATAATAATAATGAGAAGAATGAGAAGAAGAAGAAGAAGAAGAAGAAGAAGAAGAAGAAGAAGAAGAAGAAGAAGAAGAAGAAGGAGAAGAAGAAGAAGAAGAAACAGTAATAATAATGCAAAATACTCCTGAATAGTTTCTTAACTATTCAGGGATGTACAGCTACCCACAGAACACTGACAGCTATACAATGCAGGTAGAGTCACCACACAATATGCTGGTGGGAAATCTGAGTCATGGAATACCAGATGTAGGTTATGAATGTTCCACCCATTTAGAAAATGAAAGGTAGATATCTAAAAATGTGACCTTACAAACAATTTAAAAAGTGACAACTTCAATGCTTTCTGTTGCTGTGAAAAATCACTATGGCCACAAGCAAGTTGGGCCTTGCCGAGGCCTAATTTGACTTATACTTCTAGGTCACACAGTCCACCATTGAAGGAATCCAAGTCAGGAACTGAAGGCAAGAACTTGGAGGTAGGAACTAAACTGGCCATGGAGATAAGCTATGTACTGGCTCACTTTCCATGAATTGATCAGGCTGCTTTTTCACATAACCCAGCACTGTATGCCCATGGATGATATTGCTGATAGTGGACCAATCCCTATCACATTAACCATTGATCAAGAAAATGCCCTTATATTCCTGCTTACAGGTCATACTGATGGATGCATTTCCCCAACTGAAGTCTTTTCTCAGCTGATGCTATCTAGGGTCAAGTTTGCAAAAACGTAATGAGCTCAGTCCCTAAATAGGTAAGCAAAATGAGGTCCATGAAATACTGTTCATAAGAATGAAGTTTCAATATATATTCATCCTACGTAATCTTGAATTCATTACACTAAGTGAAAAAAGACATAATTCCATTTGTATGAAGAAACAACCTCAATTTAGGAATTCCATCAGATTTGACTGTAGCCATGTCTGTGAGGACATCAAAATGCCTGGTACGTTGGTCTGTGTTGTATAGAAAGCTAGCTGGGTATGCCCCTGTGAGTAAGTCAGTGAATAGCATCTCTCCATGGTTTCTGCTCTGAGTTCCTGCCCTTGCAGTCCTCAGTGATGGACTGTGACTTGAAAATGTAAGACAAAATAAGTCCTTTGTGTCCTAAGTTGGTTTTAGTTATGGTGTTTATCATAGCAACAGAAAACTGAGTAAAACATGTATCCCAGTCTCAGTATTTCTCCTCTAGGTATTAACTACTAAACTGGGTAAAACTGTATAAACTGGGTAAAAATGTGTAGAAATGTGAACAAGATGCACATGCAAGTGTGTTCAGAGCATTGTTCAGAAGAATATAAGCTGATAGCAAATCAAACTTCACTTTAGGTTGAAGTTTGTATAATAATAATAATAATAATAATAATAATAGTAATAGTAATAATGATAATAATAATGAGAAGAAGGAGGAGAAGAAGAAGAAGAAGAAGAAGAAGAAGAAGAAGAAGAAGAAGAAGAAGAAGAAGAAGAAGAAGAAGAAGGAGGAGGAGGAGGAAGAGGAGGAGGAGGAGGAGGAGGAGGAGGAGGAGGAGGAGGAGGAAAAGAAGAAACAGTAATAATAATGCAAAATACTCCTGAATAGTTTCTTAACAAGGCAAGGGACATACAGCTACCCACAGAACACTGACAGCTATACAGTGCAGGTAGAGTCACCACACAATATGCTGGTGGGAAATCTGAGTCATGGAATACCAGATGTAGGTTATGAAAGTAGGTTATGGCCACCAGTTTAGTTCCTACCTCCAAGTTCTTGCCTTCAGTTCCTGACTTGGATTCCTTCAATGATGGACTGTGTTTAAGTTATGCTATGTTTATATTCATGTAAGGGAAAGGATAACCATATGAAAAAAGCTAGAGTGAAGAAATCACACAACTATACAGGGAAAAAAGACACATCATGAAAAAGACTGCCATGTAGTCACTTTATTTATACCAAGTGCTATTGCAGAAGAGCAGTGATGAATTTAAAGAACATTCATTTTTATTCTTGTGAGAAACTGATGACTGGCTGAAGTGGAACAACAAATTAACTGTGGACTTTTCATGGACATTTTTTTAAATCTAAAGATGTCATCTACATATATAAATCTTTTATGAATCCCCATATTCCCCAACTCTATATTTTTCTCTTTAGTTTGCTGATTCAGCCATGTAATTCAATATCTGTTATTGTCAAATGTTTTATCCTTTAAAACAACTAACGAAACATTGTATTGACAATGTCTTCAAAATTTTAACAAATAAAAATGAAGGGCCAAATGTTTCATTCATTTCAACTGGAAGGTCTTCTGGCTCTGCGTATGCCTAGCATCAACTGGAAGTCTTTAATAAATTTGACCTTCAAACTGGAAGTGTTTAATTTATTTGATCAGCTGTATTTTGATGTTAACTTGTGTGTGTGTGTATGTGTGTGTGTGTGTGTGTGTGTGTGTGTGTGTGTGTGTTTTAGAGAGAGGGGGAGTATTCCAGCCAGTTATAACATGGGGAAAACATTAACAATAATACTTAATGTGAAACCACATAACATTTTCTTTCCTCTGGTATATTTTGTCTGGGGTTTCTATGATAGTATCGAATGTGTAGAATATATTTTTAAAATAGGCATTTTATTTGTTATTTATTGGGTGGTCATTACCCGTGGGTGCAATCATTTCTATTGATATGCTCAATTCTAGGTTTTAAAAGAGTCATAGGTATAGATTGCATATTATAGAGGAGGCAATAATAGTCATAAAAATTAAGCAAGTTGTCAAAGAACTCATAGTGGGTTGCACACTCAAGTCCATGATTGAGTCATAGTTGTGGGGTCTGTGCTAGTTGCACAGATTATCCATGTAAGAAACCATCATGAAATGTGAGAGGACAGCAGCACAGGGAAATCAGCCAACTTTTAACTAAAATGGCCATGACTGTCCTCAACAGACAAGAATGGAGGATAGACAGAGGAGACTAAGCAATGTGCTTCTTGTGTCTGAGACATAGAAACAGAGTATAAACTGAGGACATATAAGCTGGAAGTGGAAGGGCCAAGTCATTGGCCTGCACATTCCAGTGATTCCCTGTCTATTTCCCTGCCTGTGGGACATCTCAGCTGTAAGTGCTCATGGGTTGAGGTTACTTGTACTTGAGCCTACTTGCATTGCTCTTGAGTTATTGCTAGAAGTAACAAGCAAATCATGCTGCTCTTTCCAGAGAATCCCAAACCAGGAATATGCAGAAAGTTGAGCATAGACCTTATTGGAAAGTTAAAGCCTCCAAAGCTCCTATTAGCTTTAATGTGTTCAAGATAAGTGGGGAAGCAGCTAGCATATTTCAAGATTAACAAAGAGGTCTAGGAATAAAGATGTAGCAGGTCCCCTCAAGTGAAAAATTATAATTTTATATACCTACTTAGGTTTAATCTGTGAAACCTGAGGTAACTTTTAGTTAAAAATTATAACCAAAATAAATATAGAAAAGGATAGCCAGTTTGGACCTGGTTAAATTACAAATGTGTTCAGCCGAGTATCATTTCTCTCTAAAATGAGCGCATCATGGTGCTGGATCTCATGAGAATTACAGGGGGTTGGGCGGAGATACTGTACATATTATTAATATGCATGATTTTGAGAGGTAGAGATGCACTTGAATTGTCCACTGAGTCTTGTCAAGCCGGAAGGGTCTCACGGAGTAGAAAAGCCCCAGAAGAGCTGTGATGCAAAGAGAAGTGACTAAAAATCAAGACCAGACACTTGTGATTGTTGGCCTCAGCAACGGAGGAAAGAGCTACAAATCAGAACTTGTGGGTGGTCTCCAGAATCTAGAGGCAAAACAAAGATATAAATTCTTACTAGATTTTCCAGAAAATCTCATAGCCCAAGGAAACACTGATCTAACCCAGTGAGAGAGAGACCCACATCTGACTTCTTTAGAGCTGTGAAATAACCAGTTCATGTGGCCTTATGACTTGTAAGACCACAACAAAGAAGTACACCAGACAGGAAGATCCTGTTTCAAGGATCCTGTCTGTCATCCTTTAAAGTGCAGAGCAAATACACCAAGCATAGACAGAGATAGTCCCTGGGCTTAAGGGTTCATTGACAGATAGCTAGATGAGATCTAATTCATAGTTATGCATAGGATACAACCAGTATCCTATGCCCACAGAGCTCTAGTCTCACGTAGGATCCCAATCTACTGTAGGGATCAGAGGAGTTAGAAGAGGGATCTGCTGAGGCAAAGATGTGTTCAACAGTCTGCCCAGAGAAGTATGTGTACAGAAGAATGCATGAAGCCTGTGGTCAGCGGAGAGTCAACAGAAGAAAACAAACAAAAACAAAACCCCACTCACCCTTATTTTTTTATTTTTTTTATTTTTTTACAAACAGGAGCAAGTTACCACTGGCTGTATTACCAACCAAAATTTCAAGGCCAAATATCAGTCCACAAATAGTAGTGACCCTCACTTCGAGCCCTGTGCTTTGTCGTTCCAATTCCACCTCTTGAGCTGTCCAGACACTGATGGTATATAGGATCAGAGAGGTCTGGGCAAAGTTCAGAATGGATGGGATCCATAGTTCAGAGTGCTGCATGCCAGGCCAGAAGGGGTCAAGCAGAGTCTGAGAGGGACAGGATCCTGGTCAGGCTGGGGAATATCTCAGGTGTGGGGAAAGAGAGAGCGAGCCTTCTCTTAGGATCTTAAAAGTTACTGCTCTTTTACACAAGGGCCTTTTCCAGCAATCTTCAATGAAACATCTTTCTGAGAAAATCTTAGCTTTTGTATATACCTTTATTCAGGGTGGGCTTATATGCATATGCTTTGTGGGGATGAAACAAGGGCTATATAGTTTTGGAGAAGGGGATGAGAATATACAGAATTGGCAAAAGCAATTGGCTGAGGGCTAAGGCTACTGAGATGCCTCATTAGCATGGGGAAGAATTCCAGCTGCTGGGTTGCATGGCTGACTACCTGTGAACACCTGGTCGGGGGTTACAGGCTCTGCCGATTCAGGCATGGAAACAGGAAAGGAATTAGTCTCATTCTTACTGGTCTTAGGATGAGGTTTGAAATCTCAACTTTTGAGATTTCCAGGGTCTGAACATGCTCCACCTAGCCAATTCCATGCTGGTTCCTCTGGTGGCCCAGTCCATGTGCCCTACAGCACAGGTGTAACCATCATCCAGTTAAGTCAGAAGTCCAGGCTGACAACAGTGGTAAATGATGTTTAAATGAGAATTAGGTGGGCATAGAATTGACATGGCTTGAAGAAAGTATTGTCATAGGTGGCCATGCTCTACAAAAAAACAGCCTCACTCATATAAGCAGAGAATCAATGCTCTGAAGCCCACGTTCCTGTGACTTGTAATCTACTCAGCACCTGGGATTCCATGGGAAAGCTCCTACAATGGGACTGCATGTGAATGACAGGCTGGAATGAGATTGTAACTGAGGGCTGCAGAGTTGGGTGTGGCTGGGTAGAAGATGGATTCAGAGAAGCTGACAGATCCATCTTGGAATATCCAGATGTGGCTTAGATTTGGAATTCAAGTACAAGAGGAATATGATGGGCAGGCTACTTTGGGGTCTGGAACTGGTCATAGAGAGATCGCACATTGTTTTAAAGGTTTATATGCTCTATAGGCTGAAGGTACCTACTAATTCCAAAATAGACCTGTTGTAGGGATAGGATTTCTAATAAATGGTATTTTTTTTACCCTGGAGAGCCATATGCACTAGGTCTGTGGACTAATCCTTTGCATCTGCAGCTGAGTAATACTAGAGACATTAGGGCCCAGTGGCATTACCCTTTCAGACAAGACTTCCTTGATTCATTACCCTCATGTGGCATTTTGTTATTCCATGAGCTGTACTTCCGTGGTGGCCTGTCTCATATTTACCATGATTTATTTGTGTGTCTAAATCTCTCCCGAGGGCAGGGGCTATGCCTAATCCATCCTATTTACCAAAGGCAGACCATAAAGACAAATGAGATAAACTCAGTAGAAGTGAGTGATTGAAGTGATGTCACTTTTCAGCTGATGAACTACTCTGGTTTCTAGTTGGGAGCAAGTAAGTGCAGATCATTGCCGTCTACTGAGAGCAGTATTTATTAAAAAATTTGGGATATGCTTGTGTGTTTGCTTCTTCCTTGAAATGACTCTTGTCTTAGGTTATTGGTCTGTTTGAAGTGGCTAAAACTTTATAAGCAAAATGTGCAGAATTATGAGTTAGTTGCAAGCCCAATTAACAGGCCCCATTCATTGTTTTTCTAATTTGTGTCTCCTCTATTTTGGTGAAGTTTTGGTACATGCTGTTTCTTGGGTTTTTAGAGGTTTTATTTGTAGAATTCTAATTTTGGGGGTGGTCTGTTCTCTTTTTCTAGGCATTCCCTAGGGACAATTCGAATAGAAATATATAAAAACAAAAAGCACATTTTGGTTGAGCATTATGAAACTTTGCAGGAATCCTCAGGCTTGAAGCTTGAGAACGTTCTGTGTTCCTACAAATAAGGTCAAGAAGTCCCTTGCCTGTGAGAGCATTCAGTTCCTGGGGAGACCAATGATGCTTTCAGAGAGTCATTGACATGCATCTCTAGGTAATCTTAAGACTTGAGTTTTCATAGGGTTTTTTTTGTTTTGTTTTAAATTAAGATAGATTCAATCTCTGAAGTTTATATGCCTATTATTCACCAGGTGGAGAACTCTGACAAAAACAGATCATTTCTCTGAGGCACAGTTCCATTTGTCCGTCTATAAAATTCAAGTTATAAAACTAAATTATGGAACTAGAATTTGGTATGGCCAACATGATACTGACAGCAAAGAAGAAAAATGAGAGGACTACTCCAGCCCACTACAAAGCTACAGTTATCAACACAATGTTGCATCTGTGAAAAATGTAGACAAAGAGTTCAAGGTAGAAGAGTAGAGAGCTCTGAAACAGAATAGGTCCACAGAACCACAGGCAGCTGACTTCTAATAAAGGAGAAAATGTGGTGGCTAGAACAACTGTATGCACCATAAGAAGACCCGTGGGTTGGCTTCTCTGCAGGGGATTTCTCTCCAAGATTATTTATAGTGGTGGTGCTCAACCTTGCTTCTAATGTTGCAACCCTGTCATACAGTTCTTTCCCTTGTGGTGATACCCAATCATTTTCATTGTAACTTTGTAACTGTAGTTATGCTATTGTTATGAATTGTAATGTAAATATTTGTATTTTAGATAGTCTTGGGAGACCCTTGTGAAAAAAGTCACAACCCACAGATTGAGAACCATTTATTAAGATCATTGCCTAGTATATGGATAGGAATTTGTAGTTTTGCTTATATGCATTTATATCTGTGATCACTTCCTGACAATTTTGTGAAAAGAATGAACTTTTTTACAGCACCATGTGCCTGAGGCTCCTTCCGTTTATTTTTTATTTTGCAGCCTTCATCCCTGTCTGCTGTCTATAATGGGTTACTTCAACTGTTCTGTGTTCAATGTCATACTTTCCTTCATTCAATATATTTGCTGTTGATGCCTACTATGTAAGTACGTAGGTAACTATGTTTTTCAGTTCTGAAAATTCTCCCTGGTTCAGTTTTCTGCTTCCCACTCCTTCCTTGAGTCTTCCTATCATTTGTTCCTAGCTGCGTGTAGGTGACACTGGAATAGCTAAAGACTGGCCATGTTTCTGTGGCTCTAAGGTCTGACCCACCTCAGAGGCTTTATTATTTGTGGATTGATGTTTGTCTTGGTCATTGAGGTGATGCATTATTTTCTACTGAAATCTGGGTGGTCTGTGTATAAATTATGAGACAAAACATGTTTAATCTACTTTATCAGGACTTATCTATAAGCACTGTGGAAAAGTGGAAATATCACTCTACTCTTGCAGGTGGGGACGGAAGTTGAGACTCCCACTGGGCCTCAGATGTATACAGCCTGGAAGGGGCTTCCCCTTGATAATGGGTGGGAGCAAGTGCTGGTTCCTCGCTGAGCTTCTCCTGGTACTATTTTGACTGAAAAGGTAGAGAGACCCGATTCCCTTTGTCCAAGTGGTCTTAACTCACACAGAGAGAGGAAACCTTGTGACTTCTGAACCCAGGAAGATGCTGAGGTTCCTATGGCACCTTAGCAAGCACAGGGGCCCCTGTGACTTCTGGATGGAGTGGAGACAAGTTTTTGCATGTGATTTCTACTGACACTTTGGGGATGTAAGATCTGTCTACCTGCTTTCATGGATGAAAGTTCCAGTGTTCTAGTTGTCTTCTTTATCGCAGCTCCCTATCAGACCCCTGAGTCTGGGTGTTCTGGATTTCCACTGGCCTTCACAGGCCATGATAGGAACAGTGCTATAGTCTATGTAATATATCTTTAAAATAAAATGTTAATTTCATAAAACTTTTTAAGCTTTCTGGAGAGACCCTTTATTGATCTTTTTAGAGATTCAGGTACCTAGCTGTAGATTTATCTTTACTTAATTTGTGATGTGGAATCTGGACTTTGAGACTTAATAGATATGGGCTGGGATAGGGGAGCGTCTGTGGAAGAGATGGATTTAAGGAGGGGGAACATGATAAGGTGTATTGAGAAGCTCTCTGTATAGGGGTCTGTGTGGAAAAGGTCTAAGTATGAGGGATACCCAAGCATGGAATATGTGATGAGGAGTATGGGAGAGAAAAGAGATGATGTAGTATAGATTTGTAGGGCATGTAGGCAGGGTGGGTTCAAGATGAAAGGCAGGAAGCTTCAAATGGAAGCAGGGTGTAATGGGTAAGGGGGCCTGAGTTTATGTTTTTGTTAGTCAGGCTATCTAGGGAAAGAATGGTATATGAGTGAGAGGGACCTTCAATGAGAATGTAAGAGTACTGCAGGAAAAGTGTGCATGTGGGAGAGTTGATATCCATGAGTCATGTACAAGGTCACATGAAACAGTTATCTGCAAAGGGCTGGAGATGCAGCTCAGGGGTAAAATGCTTGTCTAGAGTGTGTGAGACTCTACATTCATTGTCTAGAACTGCAAATATGGAGGGAAATAAAAAGTTGAAGCGGGAAGAGCAGCAGGGGGTGGGGTGGGAATTGAGCTTGACTGTGTTTAAAAGACAATGGTGATGACCATGTGGTGACATTGTTTCCTGCCAGAATGGGGTGGATGTTAATGTATGTGAATGAATACATGTGGGCTGAAGAAGTGAGTACCAGTCAGTCTGAGCTTGTTGTTTAAGTAATTGTGGAATTTTGGGTTTCAGGTGTTCTGTGGGTATTGAGGAGTGACTGGACACATATGAGTACGCTTATGTGGTGATTATAGAATTGAGGGAGCACATAAGTGTGCTGATGTGGTTCTGTCTTTCACTTCACTGTTAGGGTGTCAGATCTCTGCTAAGTCACTGTTTGGGGAGGTAAAATATAGGGACACTAGGCTACATTCCTTTTTCCCTTCTGGGGTTCCAGACTTGTGGGATGCCTACACACCACTCAGGGGAAATGAGATGCATCCTAAGATAGGGGCCTCAGTTCATGTTTCTCCTGGTGAAAAATGGCAGGGTTGGGATGGAGGATGTGGTTCTTAAACTTTCTGGCACCCAGATACTGTTGGGAACCTTGAAGAGTTGAGAACAGGGAAGAGGGGCACAGGTCTTAGACGAGCCTGAGACAGGGGGAATCTGGATTAGCTCAGGGTGTGTGCCTGCTGTGGGGAGAGGCCTTCTGCTATAAAATTAGGCACAGCTCAGTGTGACAAAGGCCTCTCCTGACAGTGGTCCTGGATGATTGAGACAGTCTTTTGTGGTGCGGTGGATGGTGAGAGGAATCCTAGTAAGGTTGAACTGAGTTTGAGGCCCCAGGGACCTAGAAGGGATGGTAGGATCTTCACCTGCTCCCAACACCAGGCCCCTGACATGTAGCCACAGCATCCTATTGATAGAGTTGTGGCCAACCATCATGTAGAGGCAGCACCCCTAAGCCCCTCCATATGTAGGTGAGGCATCCCTAACATCTCAGACCAAGCCAATAGGAAGCACTTGCTGTCAGACCCCAACCCACCACCAAATTGTATATAAGATCCTACCCAGAAGGAATAGAGTTATGTGAGAATTGCTCTACCACTTGAGAGCATCTGTTGTACATCTCTCCTTGTGAAGAGAATGTTCTCCCAAAGCTCTTGTCACTAGAAGGTTCCTGCATCTCCACTTGTTGGCTCATCTCTGTGCAATGCAGGGACTGAGGGGCCACAACAACAGCCTAGACAGCATCTGTACCAGAGTAGTGGTGGCACTTGCACTTTCCCCTCTCTGTTCATCCCTTTTGCCCTTCACTTGAACGGTCCTGCCTAGTCACGGTGGATAGACCAGCAGTCCTTGCTTGTCCAAAGCATTTATTAATGGCAGAAAAGATGCATACGGATTATTCAGGGTGAACCAGAAATTAAATACCTCTTGCAGAAAGAGGTATCTGGGAAGGAAAACTTATTGGCTAAACCTTTGGGGCCTATCTAGGTACCTCATTAGCATGGAGAACTCTGGGTTTCTATGCTATGTGACCTCTGTGTCATGGTCCTCTTAGTGGGGAGTTGTGGTCCATGACAGGAATCTGGTCAGGAGCTAGTGAACTCCTGCCATTCTCATTAAGAGTTTGGGGTTCTGGACTTCTGTTACTACCTTACCATTTCTCTTCTGTCTGCTGGCATAGCCCACTGCTCCACATGTTGCCATATGCAACTCCTAGGACTTAGAATTTTTGCTGCTACCCATTTGGAGTCCCTGGGGTTCTGGAGAGCTTAGGTTATTTATAAAGACATGCGATGAGCTCTGGGGCAAAATGATGGGTTTTGGCTTCTCTATGGTCATCTCTCAGCCATTTGCCTTCTCGGTAGCTCCTTGCTTGCTTACGATGTCAAATAATAAAATTAGGCATATGAGGAAAATTTCATTTTTCCTTTGAAATCCCTTCTGCTGAAATAGGCCCAACAGCAATCAACACTTCATAATTCCAGTGGCTATAAGAACAAAACAGAACCAAACATGGATTGTCTTTGCTTTGGAACTGTTTCTCTGTAATTTCTGTGAAGTTGGAAGAAATATACAATGACTTATTTTTCTCCAAACTGAAGGTAGCAAGCAAGAGACAGTATGGCAAAAGTGAGCCGTCTGAGGGTCCCTAGGTTAGGCCTCTTAGGAATGGAAAAATCATTACAGCTTCTGAACCACCTTGCAATCCTTATGTGAAGCCCTCAGAATCCTACTTTCTTGTGGTCTCTTGTTTTTCCAAAGATATCACAGCTGCTATTATTAAGCTGTGGCCTTGAGCCCAGCTTCATCCCTTATTAGAGCAAAGATGGCTGGGCACTCATAGAAAAATTAACATCAAGACATGATGATCAATCCTGTCATATCATAAACACACACACACACACACACACACGGAGAGAGATTTCTTTTATAAATATTTGTTATTTTTATTTATGTATACATGCCTATGTGAGTTTGTGTGCATCTCATGCCTTCAGAAGTCCATGTTTAAGAAGGTTAACGGATCTCCTGGAAGTAGAGTCATTGGTAGTTGTGAAATACCTGTTTTGGATGCTGTGAACTGTACATAAGTCCTCGGGGAGAGCAGTAACAGTTCTTTACTGCTAAGTCATCTCTCCAACTCCCACCCCCATCTTCTATACCCACTCTTTCCAGATCCCAGAAATGGAATATAGCCTTCCTCCAACCATCGCAGTCCTGAGAGTGCATGGACCCAATTCTCCTTGTGTGTCTGCCTCAGCCATTTTCTTTCTCCAAATCTTCTTTGGTCCTTTCCCTATAAAAATAAGTGTGATCACACTTGCCTGTCTTCAGACCAATCTCTTCCCATCCTGTTCCACATCCTCTATCTGTTGTGGCCCTATCCTGAGGTTATCTGCCTCCTGTCCTAGCTCCTTGACTCACCCTGTGGTCTTATTGCTATGGCTTGAATCTGTATTGCCTTTCATGGGCATGTTTAGATATGTTGGTCAACAGCTTGTGGCACCGTTCTGAAGGCCATAGAACCTTTAGAGATATTGGACATGGCTGGTAGAAATGGGTTACTAGGGCATGCTTTTGACACTTAGGACCACCCCTGTTTCTGGCCTATGATCTTGCTTCCTCAGCTACTACTATGTGAGTAGCTCAGCCATGTTTCTGTCTGCATGAACATGGCCACGTTTTTCCAATTATAATGGACTGAAGTTCCCCCCCCAAAACCAAGGCCAAGTAAACCTTTCTTCTTTGAAGTTGTTTTTGTCATGTATTATGTCATAGGGATTCAAAGGTGACTCTACACTTGGAGACTCCCTCCCCCATTTAACACTCTTCTTTCCTAATCTTTGTGGTATCCACAGTGACACCACAGCGTTCTAGTGACTGCTTCTTGGGCAAATCAGAATAGAGGGAATGAAAACAATTCACAGTCTATATACCAACCCCTGAGCGAGGCTGCTGGGCAATATTGTGTGAGGCTCCTCTTGCTTCTGGTCAAAAGCAAAAACTGGCTTCAGACCACTGGAGTCCAGGCTAAGTCTTTAGATTTAGAGCTTCTCTAAAAGAGATAGTGAGAAGAAGCCTGGTGTCATATGGTATCTGATGAAAGTCAGAAATATTCTGGCCTCCCATGTTGCTTTTGAACAGTGGGTATCAAGCCATGGGGCTGAAAAGCATGGAAGGAGACTTTGTGGTTGCTGCAAAGAATGCGTGTTATGAATGGGAAGGTCCAGGCAGGTACTGAGTAGAAAAAGGGATCCTGTTAAATATTCTACAGGATGGTCTCCACAAATACATTGTACTGGGGTTGAGAATGAGAACAGGGAGGATAGAATGCTCATCTTTTCATTCATGTGTCATACAAGGAGGAAATATAGCAACCAGAGAAGAAGTGGAGTGCACAGGGAGGGGAACAAGGTAAAAAGAAGTGGCATTTGGATGTGAAGATCCAGAGGGTAGAGGTACAGTATGAGAGGCTAGCAGAAAGCAACTGTGTCCTCTAGTAGGCTGTGAGGACCACACTGGAAGAAGCAGGGTCCTGGCTTTCTGGGGTATACAAGGCCTGCTGCCTCCACCATAGGGCATAACAAGTTCTGGGAAATACAGAGGCCTTCACTTCAGAATGAAACACAGGAGCAGTCACCAGCCTATGGTTTTGATGCTTGGATGAGGGACTCAAAGGCAAAGTCTTCATCAAACTTCAGGGTACCACCTCACATCTATTTGACAATTTAAACCAGGAGAAAATTGAAAAGGTGAAGGTTAGTGACCTTTGGGGCTAGAGAGAGGTATGTGGGAAAGTGTGGGAACAGGGAAGGAACCTCAAAATCAGGCAAATAGCTGAGGGGAAATGGAGAAGCACAGGAGGAAAAGCTGAGGCAGTTGAAGAAAGGAGGAAAATATAAAGGCGAGATTCCAAGACCAGGAGAGATGGTACAAAGTGGAGCCTGTAGAAAGGAGGGGCCAATCTGTGTGGGGTCCAATGACAAGGGCTCTTTAAAAGGTCTACACATCTTTGTGAACAGTAAGATGTGCCTGCTGTCTGAGAAGAGAGTAGTATAGCTAAAAGAGGTGCTCAGAGCACTGAGGAGAGGGACAATGAAGGGACCAATGAGAAAGAACTGGGAGAAGGGGCAGATGTCAGCTCACTCTATGGAAGATAGCACCCTCACATGTGGAGGATATGTTGGCTGGCTGGCAGGAAAGGAGAATGATCTTATCAGGGTTCCTGGCATGAAAAGCATTCTTCCCAGAGGATGGCTTTCCAGGACTCGGTTAACTAACTGCCTTTGGGGTGAAGGTGCAGCATATAGCAAACTTCTCCTGATTGCCTTCATGCTCACTCGTTAGGATAGGGCCAGTCCTTTCCTTCATCACCACATACAGATTACCGAGGAATATCCAAGCAAAGGAGTTTTCCTCACTCCTTTTCTGAAGGAAAAAACAAATCTGATTATATATTCTTGCTTTCCTTCACCCCCCCCCAAAAAAAAACCTACAAAGAATTTTACAAGTCATGCAAAGGATTCCAGAGTTGGACTTTGGAGAAATGTCTGTGAAGGTGGTTTTACAGATGCATTTCACACTGCATCATCCCAAAGGACCGTGTTCTGACAGCAGATGAAAGTGTCCCAGGCAGGTCTGAAAGGAAGCAGAGGCCAGATAGGAAATGTATTCTAAAAAACAGAGATTCAGGAACCATCTGCACAGGTCAGATGTAAAGGATACAAGACTCAGTACCATCTCCTGGACTTGTACATTTGTAAGCCATAGTTGTTATCTCTGTGAGAGATAATTATTAAGGCCTCTGACTGGTTTTGATAGACTTAATTGCTCTTTTCTTATTGTATTAATTGTTGGGCTTACAAAAAGTTTATATTTATAATAGAAGCAAATGACAGTTTTGATGTAGCAATGAAATCATTTTCTGGTTGAGGATCATCACAACATGAGGAACTCTATTGAAGGGTGGCGACATTAGGAAGGCTGAGAACCACTGGTATAAAAGAGCAAAGCCAGGGAAATCCCACTTATTTTTTTTGTTGTTGTTTGTTTGTTTGCTTTTTTATTAGATATTGTCTTTATTTACATGTGATATGATTTCTCCTTTCCCAGTTTCTCCTCCAAAAAAAAGAAAACAATCAAACAAACAAAAGCAATAAGAACAAACCCCTGTTGCCTACCTCCTCCCCATGCTTGCCACCCCATCTTCTCCCACTTATTGTCCCTGGCATTCCCCTACACTGGGGCACAGAACCTTCACAGGGCCGAGGGCCTCTCCTCCCATTGATGATTGACTTTGCAATCCTCTACTATACACATGCGGCCAAAACAATCAGACCCACCATGTATAGTCCTTGGTTGGTGGTTGAGTCCCTGGGAGCTCTGAGGGTACTAGTTAGTTCATATTGTTGTTCGTCATAAGGTGCTGTAAACCCTTCTGTTCCTTTGGTCCTTTCTCTAACTCCTTCATTGGGGACCCTGTACTCAGTTCAATGGATGGCTGTGAGCCTCTACATCTGTATTAGTCAGGTACTGTCAGAGCCTCTCAGGAGGTAGCTATATTAGGCTGGCTTGTCCTACCTTCAGACTCTGCTCCATAGTTAGGCTCTGCAACACCTTCTGTGGGTATTTTGTTCCCCCTTTTAAGAAGGAATGAAATGTCCACATTTTGGTCTTCCTTCTTCTTGAGTTTCTTGTGGTTTGTGGGTTGTTCTTCCTGTATTCCGAACTTCTGGGCTAATAACCACTTATCAGAGAGTGCATACCATGTGTGTTCTTTTGTGATTGGGTACTTCACTCATGATGATATTCTCCAGATCCATCCATTTCCCTAAGAATTTCATAAATTCATTGTTTTTAGTAGCTGAGTAGTATTCCATTATGTAGATGTACCACAATTTCTGTATCCATTCCTCTGTTGAGGGACATCTGGGTTGTTTCCAGTTTCTGGCTATTATAAATAAAGCTGCTATGAACATGGTGGAGCATGTGTCCTTATTACATGTTGGAGCATCTTCTGGGAATATGCCCAGGAGTGGTATAGGAAATCCCACTTTTTAATCTCAAAATATATTACAAAGCTGCACAATTTGAAACAGTGAGATGTTGCTATAAGTCACAGTTACTTGGCTTCCAAATCTTTTCTCCAATCATAAGCTTTTGAGTGTGATGTGACACTACCTGTTTTCACATTGGTTTTCTGTACTTTGGTTATCATACTCACAAGAATACCTACTGATTATAGATCAACGTCATGAAGACCTCCTTCATGTGTTCTGAGATAGGATATTACAGCCTGAGGTCTTGTGATCAATTGCTTAATCCATTTTGGTTTGATTTTTGGTGTTTGTTGTTGGGTAAGGGTCTGGTTTAATTCTTTTGTACAGGGATATTAAGCATTTAACACTTACCTTTCATTGAAGACCTCACTATAGTCTTGCTGCACTTGTCAAAGATGAACCAGTCTGTTGTACACACTTGTCCTTCTAGGCTCTTCATTGTGTTCTATTGAGTTGGGGGAGAGCAGCAAAGAGAAGAGAGGAGGTAAAGAGAAAGGAGAGGGAAGAGAAAAGAAAAAGAGCAGAGAGGAGAGAGAAAAAGGAGAGAGACTTTCCTTAGCATCACACTGTTATACACAATAGTTTTAACTATTCATGTTCTTATACTTCAGAATGTTTTTTGGGTTTTATGAAAAATGTCATCAAAGGACTGCATTGAATCTGTTTCAAGGCAACGCAAACCAAAGGCAAAATTAGACCATCTTAGACCTGTTAGTGTAATTTTCATGAAGGAAAAACTATTATGAAGAAATAAAACTAGAATCTGATCTGGTAGTTCATGATGAGTGAGGTTATGAAATGATCCAGCTGATAAAGGAAGCAGCATGGAAATTGAACAAAACGTAGCATAGGGGTCTGTGAATCAGCAAAAACACTTCTGGGAATTTTTTCAAAACACTTGAAATCAGCATCTTGATATTTATGTAAGTGTATTTATGGAGACATTATTTAAAACAGTGAGTATATGAAGATATTCCCAAAGCCCGACTACTGTATAGTCACACCACAATCATGATCACACTTGATCATACTGTGTCGTGCACTTCAAATTTATCCACAATGTGGATTTCATATTAAATGTTGGAGCCATGTGTTTGAGTAACTGTAGTTGTATAGATGATCATGAGCCATCATGTGTGTGGCTGCTGGGAATTGAACTCCAGCCCAGCTCGCTCCAGCGTAATTCACTGTAGCTCTCTCCAGATGTACCAGAAGAGGGCATCAGATCTCATTATGGGTGGTTGTGAGCCACCATGTGGTTGCTGAGATCTGAACTCAGGACCTTCAGAAGAGCAGTCAGTGCTCTTAAGTACAGGGTCCCCAATGAAGGAGCTAGAGAAAGGACCCAAAGAGCTGAAGGGTTTTGCAGCCCATTAGGATGAGCAACAATATGAATTAACTAGTACCCTCAGAGCTCTCAGGGACTAAAACTCCAACCAAAGAGTACATATGGTGGCACTCATGGCTCCAGCAGCATATGTATAGCAGAAGATGGCCAAGTTGGTCATCAATGGGAGGAGAGGCCCTTGGCCCTGTGAAGGTTCTATGCCCCAGTGTAGGGGAATGCCAGGGCCAGTAAGCAGGAGGGGGTGAGGTGGCTAGCAGGGGGAGGGAGGAAGGGAACAGAGGTTTGTTTTGGTTTTTGTTTTTTTTTTTACTTTATTCTATTTTATTTTATTTTATTTTTTGGAGGGGAACCTGAGAAAGGAGATATTGTAAATAAAGAAAACATCTAATAAAAAATAAAAGAAAAAATGTTGGTGCCATGATTAAATAATCCTTGGTATAAAGTTTGAGGTATAGAGTCCAAACTGGGATATTTTTACTAACATAGAACTGAGGCTGTTTTACTAGCAATATATACAGAAACATAGTAGTTAGTGATTGGCTGTAGATGACAGTCACTTACCTACTAAGAAAATGAGGAAGGCCATGCATAAAGGGCACTTGAGACTGATAAAGAGGAATAATGGCCAAACTCTCTGATTCATTCTGGCTTGATGAGGGACCAAAACTACCTAAGAATTTTTCATATTAATTGGTGTTGAAAAGATACATAACTGACAGTCATTGCAAAGGATCTAGAGAGATGGAATAGCACAGATCTTTGTCAAGTCATTTAAATAGTCCAATGGATGTGGCAATTACCATAGAGTGTTTTGAATGAAAGATAAAAGCTCAGGGTATGAAGAGGAAAAGTCTGTTTTCAGGCCTCCTAGAATCAGAGACAGTGCCCAGTATACGACCTTAGTTTACTGGAGAATATATATCAAACACTCTTTGTTAGCCACTTAAGTTAATTCTCATAATATTCCTCTGAAACTGAATGTGTGGTTTTATTATTAAAGATAAAAATCTTTCAGAGTCGCTTTAATAACTTATCTGCTACTGTACTTTAAATGTGTGTCCCCAACGTGTTGTAGACTGAATACCCAGGTTTACATGTTCATAATAGTAAGCCCTTGGAAGGTGGTTGGAATTAGACAAGGCTGTGAGAGAGCTAGACCCCTATGTGGGTATCAGTGTAAGAAGAATAGAGGCCAAAGTCAATATATTTGTTCAATGTTGTTTTGTGATATCCTCTGACATGTTATGATATGGGAACAAGCTCTCAAAAAATGCCAAGCAGATGCAGAAAGCATGGTCTTCCCAGTCTTCAGAATTATAACCAAATGAACTTCTGGTATTTATAGTCTCAGACAGAGTGTTATAGAATAATAGCTCATTCTAATTATCATATATTGTTATACTATAACTAGTCTTAGTTATTATGTTATGACAATAGAAAGACACTACTCTGGGTGGAGGCCTAGGTGATATATTTGTAGCAAGGAGCCAGAACAGCTTGGATAATCTATGATTCTTTCAGATCCAGGATTAGACCTGCTGGGTCCCAGAAATTCCTTTCCCCAAAGTCTGCACTTAGACAAAGCCAGTTTTTCCTCTTAGGACTTAGGAAGTTAGTTCCTGCTTGTTAAAAGGAGTCATTCTTCTGATCTCTGACTTAAGGGACAGGATGCATGACTCTTCCAGTAACCTGTACCTGTGGTGCCTATTGGCATATCAAAGTCAATGCTAGCTTCTAGACTCTCTCAGTCTCTACCAGTTATATTGTGTGTCTATTTCAATCATCCTGGCTGTCATACTCTGCCTCACTACCCTAAACTTTTCCATCCCTGAGTTTCACTCCCTTTTCCCCTGCTTCTCTGATTCCTATATAACCCAGCCATTTTGGCTACCTGCTCTTGGTCATCTTTGCCCTCCTGGTCTTCTTTGTCCTCTGTCTCTTCTCTTCCTCTTTTGGTCTCCCATCCTCTTATGACCAAGTTTATTATGCTGGCCATGTTCAATATGGACTCTTCCAAATGTCTCTGGCTATTCTCTCCCTCATATCTACAATAAAACTTTCTTCTCAACAATACCTGGGAACAGTCATTTTTTTGTTTTATGAAACATGATAGTGTAGTGTGGTAGGAAGGAACACCTCAGTCCTTAAAGGTTGCATGCTGTTGCTAGGGAACTGTTGGGAGGAACCTATAAGAATTGCTAACAATCATGTCCTCACTTTAATTCAATATAATTTACCAGAGAATCTCAGTAGGAAGCCAATGGACTCACCAGTGTTTGGCTTGTGTCAAAATGCCTATATGCATCTGTGAAAGAGATTACAGTGAGCCAGTCTGAAATGCTGTGGTCTTGTGCTATTGTAGGAGAATGTGGTTATATCAAAACAAACACTTAGGATCAGCAAAATGCAGTAAGGACAGGTTAACAGGTCATCTGGGAGAGCCAGTCATGATTCCTAACAGAGAACACAGTAAACCCAGGGCCTAGACACTTGGTCTATTAGAGTCACAGCAGCTGAAACCAGAAACTAGATGTTTACCTATTTCAGTTATGGCCCCTTGCTCATAAACTGCTAACAAATTGGGGAAGCAAATAATACTCCTCTTTCTGAGGTAGTATTGTGATTTATTTAAAAGTTGGGTCATTCAAGAAGCCAAGAACCTCTTCAAATGAAGAAACTATGAAATTCATGGAGTTTGAATCCATAGCATCTCAGAGAGGGCTAGAAGGCTGGAAGGCCAGGAGTTCTTTAGTGTAACTGGTTGAATAGATGAGGAAAAGAACCCTAGGCCCTCTTAAGAGTGTGTGTTGTAACCCTGCCAGCCTGTTGGCACTGTTTTTAGAAAGCACAGTTGTCCTAGAAATTTGCTTTTCTTAAAGAAGAGATGAACTATTTGTTGACATTGTTCTTTGTAAAGATTTCATATTAAACTCTGGATCCATGTTCTTGGTAGTTCAAGACAGGGCTGGTTTTCCTGAGATATTCAAGGAGGAAGAACACGTCAAGACCAAATACCCTGAAGGGAACCACAGAGGTCGGGGCAAGGGCTTTATACATCCAGGTGGGGTGATGTTTATAAGACAAAGCTTTCCGCCATAGCTTTGGAGAGCAGCAATGAGACCAGTTTCATTTGGGAATTTTATTTATTTTTTGTTGTAGTTCTTAAGTAAAAATGAAATAGCAACATATTTTTTTAAAAAAATATTTTCCCATACTTATGACTTTTCCCCTGTATCCTAGGGAAAAAGAAGAAATTTAAACCCACTAATTTGTTTTGGAATTTGAAGAGGATTCATATTGTGTAGTGTGTAATAACCTGTAGATCTATGAGGTTTTCCTAAAAAACATGTGCGTTGTTTAGTTTATGTTTATAATAGAGTTGTAATTATTTTTAAAGTATTTTAAAGTACCTGGAGAGTAGATGTTTATTGTATTTAAGCATCAGGCACCCAAAGCACAATCTGTTCACTTGGCAGAAGGAAACTACAGTTAGGAGTGGTGAACCCTCCCCAAGAAGGACCAGAAAAACAATGGCAGAGACTAGGAGAAGCAAGGTCTCCACCTGACAGCTCAGGACTCCTCTGTGGGAGGCAGATGCTTAATGCTTATTTCTCACTTCTTGGAATATTCTTACTATGTAGTAAAAAAAATTGGAATGAATTCATTTTATTTTCTAAATATAGATTAAGATTTGCATCCATCTGGTTTATCTTTTTCTAGAGCTGAATCCTGTCCCAACTCCTGTTATATGATTACTGCATTTCTCCATGGAAAAGAAGACTTTTAATCATCAAGTTGATAAGATGATTCATTCTCTAGAGGAGTCAGTTTCCTCCCCAACCATCTGTAGCACCACCCAATGGGCTCATGAACAGAGCAGTTATGGTTAAGGGATGAAAGTTATACATGGACTAAGCAAGTGGACTTTCAGTCACTGAGACCAATTTGGCTATAGCCATGACTGGGTACCCAATCTATGAGAAGCAGAGTGAATACTAAGCCTCAGTATAGCTTCATTCTCTAGGGTGAATATCAGCCAGACAGCTGACAGCAGATTGATTATACTCCATTATGAAGGAGGCAGTGTTTTGTTCTTAAATTATAGATGTATTAGATATGTAGTGCTTTGCCCAAATCTACCATATGGTCTTACAAATATTTTGTCACTTAGAATTGTAGTTCATGTAACACTATTTTCTGAGCTCACTTTATAGCAATGAAATGTCACAGTGGGTGCCTAACCTTTGAGTTCACAGTCTTATCATGCTCACTACCATTTTGAAACAGCAGGTAGCAATGCTTTGCAGAGGTTAGTAAGATTTTCTAATCTATACTCTGAGTTAGCATCCAATATATGACACTGTTTCTCCCACAGCCAAGATTCAGGAGTCCAGGAATCAGAGTTTGGGAATAAGAGGAGCCTACTCATCATTACCTCTAGTTTATCTTAGTCAACTTTGGCCACCCTGTTCCTGTGACCCAAAGCCATGACAACATGCAAATTTTTGTTCCCCAAAGAATTCTCTTACCAGGAGCTGGAACATATTCTTTTGAATCAAGTGTTAAAGCTGCTGTTCATCAGCCAGTTTGGAGTCCTTACATCCAAGGAAGTTGTTATGGTCCTGGCTGGGATGACTGATCCAGGTCACCAAAGAGGTGCCACTTCACAATGGAGCCAGAGAAGAACATGTCTGGGCATCTGGTGATCCCTTGGGAGGCTCTTATTATTATCTTGGTCCCAGATTAAGGTAAGTAAAAAAACACAATTCCATTTATACAGGACCATGATTGCCCAGACCTTTCATGAGTAAAGATCTAAGTCATCTTCTGAATGAAGGGCTCCCTGAAGTCATACAGAATTCTAAAAGAATAATTGTTTTAAAAAGGCAGTTCTCAGAACCAGCTGCAAACTTGTAGAAATGAGAGCTATAGCTGTCATAAGTATCTGTCGTTATTTTATTATAAACTTACTTTTGTTACCACCCTATAATCTATATGAGAGACAAATATCTTTGTTTGCTCTGCTCATCATATGAAACACTTTGACTTATTTTCATTATACTAAGTACTGTGAATTTTACTTTATAATATTTAAGCTGTAGAAGAGATGTCAAGAATAGTGAGCCCCTCTCAACATCTCCTTTTCTGTGGACAGGCTTACTGTGTTTCTTGCTCTGTCCAGGACAGCTGTATCACAATAAGGGAGATCATGCTATTATCCAGAGGTCAATTATTGGTTTGAGAAGTGAACAGCAGCTGGGCAGTGGTGGCGCACACCTTTAATCCTAGCACCTGGGAGGCAGAGGGAGGTGGATTTTCGAGTTCGAGGCCAGCCTGGTCTACAGAGTAAGTTCCAGGACAGCCAAGGCTATACAGAGAAACCCTGTCTCAACAAAAAAAAAAGAAAAAGAAAAAAGAAGTGAACAGCTTTTTGTTACACTGCAGTATGATACTATCATACCGGGACATAGCTATTCTGGGATTTAGGTAATCTGTGACCTGCAGATGAAGCTGGTTGTGATGACACCCAGCTGTACTACCAGTGCTCAGGAGTAAAAAGAAAGAAGATCATAGTTCAGGCCAGCCTGGGCTATGTGAGCACACATACTCATTGAGTGATTTCACTACACAAAATTCTGTAGAGGTCAAAACAATCTCCAGTGATGGAGAAACTGGAGACTGGTGCTTGCCTGTGGCTCTGGATAGAGATAAGGAAGGACATTACATAGGAGCAGGGACTCTATAAAGCTATGTGAATCTGGGAACTGGCCAAGTGGCAGTTTTACTGAGGCGTGCTTTTGTCTAAGTTCATGCAATTGCATATTTTCAACTAGTACACTATAAAGAATACATAAATAGAACCTTCCAAACTGGTAGGGTCAGTTGCACAGCAGGAAGAGAGTCTGAGAGTGGCTAAAATGCAAAGGAGTTCATGTCTGTCAATAGCTCGTGTGTCTCAAGATGGCATGCATTATATGAATATCACAGGATCACACCATCCTCATATATGTGGTGCATTTTCTCACAGGGTTTCCTGTTCCACTGATTAACCTGGCCATGCCTCAGGCTAAGGGCAACAGGAAATTAAATGACAGGATTTACTCTTACTGGAGTGCAGTCTGTATCCTGCTGGCTTGAATTAGTCACAGCAGTGACCATCTACAAGGCAGACTGGTGAGCTGGGTGCCAATTGCAATGGAAGGGTAGGATACATTTCAGAAGATGAGCAGAGGAAATACAAAGAGTTGAGTAACTGTCTGTGGCCACGGTTAAACACTTTGGTGAATACCTTACAAGCACATTTATATGTGATGCTTAGAAAACTGGAGATCTAAGAGGATAAAAAAGGAAACTAGGTCTAGTTCCATTGACTTTGGAATGAATCAAATACCTAATCATAAGACCTGGAACTTCCAGTCTCTTAGAAGACAACATAAAGCATTGTGATATTCTTTGACAATTATGTATTCTATTCGATTTTTTTCAATGACATCAAAAGTACATGTAGCAAGAGAAAAAATATGAATTGTACTTTACTCAGGCTAAAAACTTTAATGTGCTGAAGTACAGTTTCAACAGAATGAATAGGGAACATACTTACAAGTGACACACCTGACATAGAATCAAAATCCAGAATATATGAACAGCTCCCATAACTCTGCACCACTAAAAAGAGCTTGGCAACCCATTTTGTCAAAGACATACATGACCAGATGTCAAGAAGACATGCTGCACATCACAGTCTTAGGGAAAAGCACTGGAAACTGAAATATGTGGCTTTGTACCCACTGAGCTGAATGCTATTGAAACAAAATCAATGAGAAAGATTGAGAAGTTTTGAGAAAGATGGGAGGAAACCTGAACATTTGAACTATGCCTATGGAAATGTCTAAAAGTGTAGCCACGGTGGAAATCAGTATTGTAATCCCTCAAACAGCAGAACTAGAATTACCAAGTTCCACAGAAACCTCATGTCAGGGTATATCACAATAATCCAAAAGAAGGGTCTTAAAGAGCAATTATACACCTATAATTTTGTCAACATTATTTGCAATATCCCAAAGTCAGAAGTAGCCCAAGTTATTCATGGGAAGATGAACAGATAAGATGTGACCTTGACACAAAGTAGAATATTATCCAGCAGTTAGCTGGAAGCAAATGCTGCTATGTGCTGCAATGTGGATGAACTTGAAAACCTTTGCCAAGTAAAACCAGCCAGTCACAGACAGATCTGTATAACTCCACATAAGTGGTGTACTTGGATTCTGCATATATCAACTGAAGCAGTAAAGCAGAATAATGGGGTTCTTGTTTTATGGGTGCTGGGTTTCAGTTTTGGATGTGGAAAAAACCATGAGAGATGAGAGTGATATCATTATGTATGCACAGAATACAGATGTTCTTAAACATGGTTGAAGTGGTGCATTTGAATTGTACAAGAGCAATAATTTAAAATGGAAGAGATTACAGCCCATCAAGATAGTTACTTGAAAACTGAATTATTACCTGGAGTTGTGAATGGGACATTTCTACCATAGGGAAATTGTCCACTGATAACCTAAATGATTTCCAGCTCTGAAGTTAAACATGGACCCTGCAGTTTCCTGAAGTATATAGCCTTCCTGAGAGGTTGCCAGCACAGGAGAAAGGACAGAGTGAAAATATGGCCTGGGTTTTACTATCACAAATTATCCTACAGTCTAGTTCAGAAATACAACCTCATAAAACACATGTGTTCTGGCTAGTTTAATGTCAACTTGACATAGCTCAAGTCATCCAAGAGGGGGGAACTTCAATTTAGAAAAGGTCTTCAAAAGATTGGCTGTAGGCAGACAAGCTTGTTAGGCATTTTCTTATTTAGTGCTTGATGGAGGAGGGCCCAGCCAATTGTGGGGGATGCCATGCCTGGGCTGATTGTCTCCTATGGGTAAGTAAGCCATGAGAAGCAAGCTAGTAAGCAGCATTTCTCCATGGCCTCTGCATCAGCCCTGTCTCCAGTTTCCTAGCCCGTTAAAGTTCCTGTCCTGACTTCCTTCAATCATAAGCTGTCTTATGGAAGTGTATGCTGAACAAACTCTTTCCTCCACAACTTGCTTTTGTTTATGGTGTTTCATCACAGCAATAGTAATCTTGACTAAGACACCATGATGGTGTGCTTTTAGCTTTGAAATCAGAATCTACCTTGGTAATCTAAATGCCCTTGGATTTCAACATAATCTGCATATGAGGACAGAATCCCCTGGTCTATATTTTCAAGACACACATGTGAAGGATGCTTTTTCTTGGATGGGATATAGGCCTGTATGGGAAAAGGAAGTACAATGAGGAAAATGACCATTCTTCCTTTGAGGGTCATTTTTTTTTTTTTTTTTTTTTTTTTTTTTTTTTTACCTCTGAAGATGAGCACAGTGACAACTTCTCTCCCTCTGTTTCTCTGAGGCATGGAAGTTCTCAGTGAAGAAGACAGATAGCTTGTGTCACTGCCTCAACTCTGGATGGACTGTGCCATGCCTGTGACCATGTGTCTGTAGAATGTGCAAAAAATTCATTTTGAGTTCTGAAATCAAGCCCAACGTTGATAAGGCTGTAGCTGTATCATTGAAAACTTCTGCTTGAAGCTCTGGGTATGGTGGAAGATGGCCAGTAATGCAGAAGACACCTATGCCTCAGAAGCTAAACCCCCAGGGAGCACAGAAAGAGATCCTTTCAGTGACACATTCAGTCTTTAACTCCTCTCAGCCCAGACACCCCACACAGGAGCCCTCAGGTAGCATTTAGCTTATAGCCATTGATTCTCTTCTCCCCAAGCTCTTCCTTATCATCAGAGCGTGGGCCATACAGCATAGACAGGTAGTTGTGCCAACCATGTTTGTTAGTGTTCCTAGGCCATGGACCAGGAGTAGACCACAGAGCAGGACTGTTGTCTTCAGAAGAAAATGCTAAAAATCTCAGAACATCAAAACTGGTTTATCTGTTGTTGATGGAGAGTATCATTTGACCACAGATATTTTTTAATGTAGTTTTTTTGATATTGCATAAGAACTTTAGTTTTTAAAACTTGTTTTAGAAATTCAGTGTGAGTCTGTGTGATACAGCTTGGAGATGTTCCTACATTTGTGTGTGTCAGCCACTGGATGCTTCTCGTGTTTGACACAACTCAGGCCAGTCGAAACATTTGTGTTAAGGGTATAGCATTTGGTGTAATTAAGAAACAGCCTGGAAAAAAAAGCTAGTTGACTTACATCTTGGCATTTATATTTTCAACACAACAATAGAAATTTGCAATGCTATAAGAATCTAAGAGTGTTTTGCCTTAATTTTCCTAGCTATAAAATTGGCCTTAGTTTCTACCTCAGAGAGTATATATATATGAATGCACTCTACCCAAGAACTTGAACACAATACTGAGTGCATAATTGCCACTAAACATGTTAACCACATTTGAATACAGAAAAACCACTTAGTGTAAAAACAATGTCATTAGTGTCTAGTTGTTGGAGTTACAATGTTAATTAAACCACTAAAACCAATGTTTCCCCATCAGCTGCTGAGTCCATGAAATAGAAAATTGAACAAAAACTAGAAAACAACAAGAGTAAAAATGAGGAGTAAGAAAGAATGAAGTCATTTTGGCAAATTTGAAACAGTCTTAGCTCATTCTTTTCAATGGCAATATGGAATGTAATGAAATTAACAAGCATCAGTGCTCTCTACCCAAGAGCATGAAGTGTCACGTGTTAAGGTTGGTGTCCTGGACACTCTGCACAGGAGTGCTGTGGGGTCAAGCTGCAGCTCTCAGCTTGAAAAGCTACTTTCTCTTTAATACTAACCAGGCTTTGAAGTTTTTGCTTGTCCCAAGTAAGACTGAATAAAAAGGAAGTTTACAATTTCCTTCCAAGAGGTTGCAAGGTTCCTTAAGATAAATACAGCAACAACTATGTCATCTAATTACAGGATGTTGTAGTCATGGCAACAGGCCTGAATGACTCATCTTGAATTAAGATTTTCTTGTGACATGTAGCGTGGGAAAGCCCACATTTTGGTGCAATTGTTCACTAAATTCAATTTGAGGCTCAATAAAGAGTCTTTAAGTACCATTGTAATTACAAGCAAACAGTGTCATATTTGGGGGCACATCTGTTTTTAATTTTTATAACTTGGCCACTAATCTGTAGGGCTCCTGGTGGGCTCAGAAAAGCTTTAGATATTCACGATGGTGGATATCTTTATCTCCTTTGATGCCCAGAGATCAGGTAGTCCCATGCAATATTTGGGAAATAAATAATTGTTTTCATTTTTCATCCAGACTTCACATATAATGCTTTATATTTTGTCTGGCAACCCTGATTTATGAGTGGAGACAGGACAAAGACAAGACCAAGATCAGCCCAGGTGAATGATTCTACATGAAGATCCAGGAGAACATGCACAATGACTGCACCTATTTTAGGACTCCCAGAGGCTACACAGAGGACAGTAAAGGCACTCAAATTCAACTGGAAACCTGCTTATGCCTATGCCTCTGTCTCTGTCAATCTATGTCTGCCTATCTATCTATCTATCTATCTATCTATCTATCTATCTATCTATCTATCTATGCATAAGTATGTATATCCACATTTACATGTTCATGGTGGTTTGAGATGTGATAGGCAGTATGAGTTACATTAGACTCCAACAACCAAATCATGAAGATGGCATACTCTGGTGGTGATGGAGCTTCCAATTAGAGGGCCATTGTCAGTCTTTACTGGCTCTTCATATAAGCGTGCCCACAGTAGACCTGGAGCTGGGTCTTGGTGATGGTTGATAGAGAAGGGTATCTACATTTCGGAATCCTTCTGTTTCCCACAAGTGCTCTACATAATGAGCTGTCTAAGCTGTTATTGAGGTTGACTCTGACCAAATTTTACATCTCCGTTCCCATGCAAGCTGGTGGTGTTTAGCCAGGGGATTACATCATCAGTTGCATATGCTATCTGACTTGAGGCTTTGATGAACATCTGAGTCACGGGGAGTTCCTGTCCCCATGATATTTGTGTCAAGAATCTCATCAGACTTCTGGTCCACTCTTCAATGTCACTGCTACTCTCAAAGCAATGTGGGGCCTGCATATTGGAGTATGAATCTCACCACCTGCACCAGCTTTTACTATCTATGTTCAGAATGGAAGAGCTTGTCCTGTCCTTGGACTTGTAGAGACTAATTCAACAATTCTTAGAACAAGGCCTGGTACATGGAAAGATCTTTTTAGAACTTGGTGTCCTTTTGGCAGGACCTAGCATTCTTTCTAGTCAGGGTGTAAGAGCCAAGTAAGGCCACTGTCACACAGGTTTGCTCTCATCTGAGTTCCCCATACCCTTTTTTTTTAATTGTGTGTGTGTGTGGAGGGGGTGACTTGAGTTAAGGGTGGTTCTAAAATATTCACATAATTTTTATTTAGTTTCAGCTGAGGCTTAGGTTATCACAGATTTAAAGCTTCTCAGGTAAATGACATCTGATGAAGGGGACAGCGTTGTTGGGATAGGGTTAGTTTGAGAATAGTTTATTCTTGATATACACCGACACCGAAATAGTACCCTAACAAACAGTCATTCCATACACACTGCCCTGAAAAGACCTGATATCCTCCAGGGTTTTTCCTTCTGTTCCACCCACTGTTGTAAAAAGCCATGTGGAAATGCATGGTGTAAGGTAATCTTAACTGATATCTCTCTTTGGACAGGTTTTTGAGCTTGTTCTCTGGTAGAGGTTTAAGATATTTAGGGGGACTCTTGCCTACAAAAAGCATGAATGGAGAACTCACTGTGTTTAGGGTTGATCTCTTAAGATTTAAATTCCCTCAATCAGTGAGCACTTGCTGTAGATTTTGAAGCTGTGATTGAAGTAAACCTATTTGGGGTTCTTGGGTTCCTTTTCTTCATCAAGCTCTTTCTTCCATAAGATGGCACTTGGTGTGGTTTCACAGACAATCACATGCTTACTTGGGAGAGTTTGCTTTTAGGTCTGCTGAAGACTCAAGGTCAATGAAGGAATGACAGCTATGACAATATAACAGTGACCTAGTTCTATTGTACTGAATGATGTGAGTCAAATTAAGCCTGTCTGGGATGCTGGTAGATCACTAGGTATGGTTTGTGGTTCAAATGCTCAACACTGGAATCTTGTTTTCCAGTGTTCTGGGGTTACAGTGGTGAGGCTTTAAAAGATGGGACTTTATGGGGAAGGGGTTATGTCAGTTCTAATGGGACACTGTTATTATAAGAGGGTATTATTGAAGGACAAGCATGCCCTACCACAACATCCTGCCTCATTGTGTGAAATTTTCCTCCCACATGCCCAACCACTTCTGTCATGATATGCACCATGGATTTTTGTTCATATTAGAGCTAAGGCTAGGGTCATGCCTCTGAGCCTTCAGAACAATGAGGTAAATAAATGTGAGTGTGTGTGTGTGTGTGTGTGTGTGTGTGTGTGTTGTATGCAGCTATGTACAGATATGTGTATCTGTATGTGTAGGCCAGTTGTTGATGCTTAAGAACATTTGTGTACTCTCCTCTTTTTGTTTGAAACAGGGTATCTCATGGAACCCAGAGCTAATGGCTTAGACAGACTGACAATCCAGTGAAACCATTGAATGCTCTTGTTTCTTCCTCCTGGTGCTAAAATAACACTACCATGATGAACTTTTAAATGTGGCTGTTAGGAATGAACTTAATTCTCATGCTGGCTCAGGAAGCCCTATACCTACTGGGTTATCTTCCAAGGTCAAACTTCTTCTCTTGATAAAATTACCTACCTCACATACTTCATTATACTAGTACAAAAACAACCAGGATCTTAACAATAGACACAGAACTCCTAGACACCCTTCTGTGTTTACTTTGGCTTTGTTTATGGGCAAAACATTTTTATAGAGATGTTTAGGTATTAATACCTTATAATTTATAGAATGTTTTTACCAAAAAAGAAGGGACCAATAAAATTTAGCTATTTCACATGCTCATATTTGCAGCTGATACAAAGCATATGTCTTAAATATTTATGACAAATCTAGCTACTCAGTTTGAAAGCAACCCTATTCAATAGATGAGCACAAAACAAAAGTACAAATGGCTTACCAAACAAATAAAGCACAAACAGTACCCAGAAACACCTCATTAAAATATTACTTAATTTGACTATTTTTTAATTAGGTGTTTTCTTTATTTACATGTCATACAATATCTCTGCTCCCAGGTTCCCCTCTTAAAAAAAATAAAACAAAACAAAAACAAAAACAAACCCCTGTTCCCACCCTCTTCCCCTGCTCACCACCCTACCCTTTCCAAACCAATTCCACAACTAAGTATTTGAACTATAGATGTTATATGTGCAATGGAAGTTTTCTCTTCCATAAAGAGAAATAAGGTCATGTTGTTTGTAGGAAAAGAAATGCAACTGGAAATAATCATAATGAGTTAAGAGAAATCTGAGAGACAAATGTATCTTTTCTCTCTTTATACTTCCTATATTTTAAGTTTTAGTTTTTATTTTAACTTAGGTGCATGTGTGTATCTATGTGAGTGTACGCATATGTGTGTGCAGTACCCACAAGGACTGGAAGAGGGCATTGGGTCCCCTAGAGCTGGAGATACAAAGGTTGTTGAGAACTGCATGAAATGGATCTGGAAGCCACTGCAGTACTCTTTAACACTAAGCTACCTTCCCAGGCCCAAGATTCTACATAGGAACATAAAATCACAAATATACACATGATTTGAAAGTGGATTTTCAACTGTCTAAAGGGACAAGGGAAGTTATAGGAGCAGGAAGGAGCAATGATAGGGTGGGTAGGAGGGGATATGAGGTATATTAGCTACTATTCACTGTGACAAAATGCTTGGCAAACCCAACTTGTAGAAGGAAGGGCTTATTGTGTAAGTAGGCTTTCTTACTGATACCTTTGAGGTTTTAAGAGGAACAATTCACCATAGCAGTAAAGTGGTGGCTGCAAAAGTAGAAAACAGCTAGTCATACTGTATCCCCAGACAGGAAGAGGAGAGATGAAGGCTGGCCCTTGGTTGGATCTTTTTCATTCAATCCTGCAGTGGATACATTTAGGGAGGGTCTTCACACCTCAATTATCCCAGCTAAACAATTTCTTAGAGACAAGCAAAGTTATTTAGTTCCACGATGATTCTAGATTTCATCAAGTTGACAAGATTAAACATCTTGAGATATGTGTGTGTGTGTGTGTGTGTGTGTGTGTGTGTATTTTAAAGTTCTAAATGATAGGTAATTTCAGTCAATGTGCTCATTTTATTAAGAATCTCAATATACTCAACACTTTTGAAATACACATCATTAATTTATCATATTTTAAATAAATTGGCCACCTACTTTGTAACTGAGGATTCACTTCTACCTATGTGTAAGCTGAATATACATTTAGAAAATCATATAAAATAACTTTAGCCAGGTAATAATGACCATACTTCATAAATGTGACTATACCACCACAATGCCTCTGAGTCCATGTTTTCCTGAGCCTTCAGAACACTTGATTTACTTCCTGTGAATCTCCTTGGTAACAGTGTTAAGGAATTCCCATCAGTGGCTCAATGGAGGCTCCCCATTCCTAGCCAGCCAATGTCTTCTTCCAAGGTCTATTGTGCTAACTTGTTTCTATTTCCTGAGGCCTGGCAGCTTTATTCTTAACACTATGAATATCAACTGACCAAGTTATGTTATTTGGGGATGCAAATCTTGTTTGATATAATCATCTTTAGAAAGAGCCCCTTTCTGTCTGGAATATAATTTACATCAGAAAAAATTAGAGACATGCATGGTCCTCTTTACTCTGTTGTTGGGTTTTCTAGTGATTCTCAGTATTAACCAGTGGGACCCCCACTTTATTTTTGTGTCATTACAAATTCATGGAAGCTTACCTATTTGATGCATTTTAATTGTTTATAGTCATTATATTCTTTTATTACTCAAATTATCCTACTTTGTACACATGGGTTCCTTTAAGCTGCTTTTATGTTTTGATCCACATGCTTTGAATAACAAAAGTTTTAGAACACACACATACAAAAACACATTCACAGACACACAGATACACACACACACACAGAGAGAGAGAGAGAGAGAGAGAGAGAGAGAGAGAGAGAGAGAGAGAGAGAGAGAGAGAGAGAGAGAGAGAGAGAGAGAGAGAGAGAGAGAGAGAGAGAGAGAGAGAGAGAAAGAGAAAGAGAAAGAGAGAAAGAGAGAGAGAGAACAATGGTGCAGTGATCCTATGGAGCTCAGGAGTAACCCTAGGCCTGACTGGGCATGTCAGAGTCACCATGAAGGACACATCTCAGGAAGGTCGCCAACTCTGGGGTATTGGGACAATTTTTTCACCAGTTTTTACCTCTTATTGGTTCATGTTTCCCCTTAAGGCCCCGGTAGTCTCTCCTTTTCTCTGGCTGGGAGAGATCAGAATGCATTATCAGGGATGGATCAGTCCCAGCATATCCTGCCTCATTGTGTGAAATTTCCCTTCCACATGCCCAACCACCTCAGTCATGATATGCACCATGGATTTTTGTTCATATTAGAGCTAAGGCTAGGGTCATGCCTTTGAGCCTTAGAACTATGAGACAAATAAATATGAATGTGTGTGTGTGTGTGTGTGTGTGTGTGTGTGTGTGTGTGTGTTATATGCAGGTTAACATTGAGAATCTCTAGAAAAACCAACAACAGAGTAAAGAGGACCATGCATGTCTCTAATTTTTTTCTGATGTAACTTATATTCCAGGCAGAAAGAGGCTCTTTCTAAAGATGATTCTAGCATAACTGTCTGCTGCTGCTGCCTTTCTGTGCTGGAGAGGAGTATGGGGGTGGGTATTAGCACTATTTGCTAGAAATATTTTATTTCATGCAATCAGAATGTGCTATCTCTATGCTTTTCACCAAAATATGTTGTCAAGTATCATCAAATCCTGGAAGTGCTACATATGATTTAAGGCTTTCCTCCATTATCTGATAATGCATTTTAATAAACACCCATTGTTTAAGTGCTGCATGTGATCATTTCTAATTCTTACATTCATTGTATTTTCTATGATTAAGATAAGTCCTGGAAAAATTTATTGTTAGTCTTTTACCATAAATAGAAATTACCTTCTACTCTGTCTTTGTCTTGTTAGTTAGATATGCCTAGAGAACTCATAGTTTCAGAGAGAATCAACATTTTAAAAATGTTAATTTAATCCATTGCTTCTCTTATAAGTTATAATTTTGCAATGATTATGTTTTCAGTAGACTGGCATGATAGCACAGACAGAACACAGAAAAATCCTTCACTTACTTTTCCCATTATACTTATGATATCAGAACCATGAGTTTAACTCTGTAATATTGTGTACATGGTTCCATGACATCGAGTCACATGTGAGACACTGGGTGTTCCAGACTGCAAAGACACACTTCTCTTCCTTTGTCCTGCCTCTGTGCTCTTCCAACAGGATCCCTTCTCCTTAGTTTTGAATTTTACAAATATTAGAGTAAGGAAACCACCTATCAGGTATCTTTTTTCTCTCAGTATGGTGCCCTGGAGAACTACCTATATTTTCAATGTGCTTATTTGCAGTCACTTATTCTTTATGTGACAGGCTTGCTACACAGTTGGTGACTTTGAATGGAATTGCCTATTTTCTTGTCTTTTTACTGTTAAAATCTGAGAGTTCTTTATATATCCTAAATACAAGAAATTACTCAGGTATATGGATCGCAAACATTTTCTCCCTTCTGTAGCTTGTGTTTTGCTATTTCCTAGAATAATTTTGGACTGACAGAAAACCACAGAGGCAGTAAAGAGTGCTCTCCTGCGTCCTGCTTGGGTTTGCTTCTTGTTAACATTTATGGTTCAATGACACATTTGTCATTAATGTGAATAAACTGACACATTAATGAAAACCAAGACATTATTACTACTTTATATTCATCATGATGCCTTCCACCTGTTCCAAATCCCACATAGATAGCTATATTACATTTAGTGATCATGGCTCTTTAGGCTCCTCTTAGCTATGACTTTCCTTGTTCTTGTGGCCCTTGTAATTCTGAAGAGAATGAACCAGATATTATATAGAGTGTTTCTCTGTTGGAATTTATTCCATTTGCCTTTTTGTTAGCTGGAGGATGTGGGTTTTGGAAGGAAGATTGTGTAGGTAAAGCATCATTTTGACTTTTTCATCTTAAGTATTATATTGTAGTCTCCTAACTACCTGGAGTTAGGTCAGTATCCACAAGCAAAACACACAACCTCTTTCAAGACTCTACTCACTTTGAGCACTGTTTTCAAGCTTGGGGTATTAAGACCATCTTACTTCTGATACAGGGTTCACTAACTTGACAAGTTCAGTAACTCATTAGAATGACTCAGAACTTAGAAAAGTGCTAAGTTACAGGTTTATTAAGAAGTCATCAAACTGGGACAGTGAATAAAAGTGACAGAGTGACATTCAATAGATTCTAAATATGAAGCCTCTTGTCTTAGCACTGGCCTTCCTCTGGACATTGGAGTGGGTCACCAGCCAGCAACTTTTCCTAGTGTTTTTGGTGTAGAGATTTGGCTCAAGGTGTCAGTTCCTAGAAATTACTGACTGTCATTGAACCTGAGATTGAGCTCACCTCCAGCTTCTCATCATCTCCTGAGCTTGGAATACAATCCAGGATCCCTAACCTTATGACCCCCAGTTGAGCTTATAGGCACAGCCTGGCTCCAACACTGCAACTCTCTGGGGCCTACCCTGAGGCTCTTCATTAGAGAGAGGCCAGGGATCACCAGAGGAGCCAGTCATGAATGACAGAGTCAGTAGACTCCAAGGAATTGGAGGATGCTTTCCAAGAACCATAAACAAAGGCCAGCCAAGTTTTCTAGAAATCCGATGATTAGTGTTGGAGAGCTGAGTTCTCCCATGTTGGCAGTTACAGCATTGTACAGAACAATATGATCTGGACATCTCAGCACTCTGTGTACTCAGCTGTGCTCTTCACCCCCAAGACCTCCATGAACTTCAGAACACCGCTGACCAATCACTGCAATGCAGTCACAGCTTTTCACACTGCCGTGCCTTTGGAATTGTACACCATGCGCCCTTTCAGAACTTTTTTCATTTTGTAGCATATGCTTAAAATTAACCAATTTTCATGGCTTGACAACTAATTTTTTCTTGTTATTCAATAATACTGTATTGCATAGAGATAAAGATTATAGTTTTTATGACCCTCTGGACATATAGAGGGTGAAATATATAGTTTATGTCATATAAGGACGTAAAGTTTATAGATGGAGATAGAATTTATAGTTTTGCCTACAGACTGAATCTAGGTTGCTTCCAGTTATTAGAGATTTGAACTCAGATTCAAGGTTTTGAAAGGTACTATCAGAGCCTCTCAGGAGATAGCTATATTTAGGCTGGCTTGGTCTCCCTTCAGTTTCTGCTCCATAGTTAATCTCTGCAACTCCTTCCGTGGGTATTTGGCTCCCCCTTTTAAGAAGGAATGAGATGTCCACCTTTTGGTCTTTCTTCTTCTTGAGTTTCTTGTGGTTTGTGGGTTGTTCTTCCTGTATTCCAAACTTCTGGGCTAATAACCACTTATCAGAGAGTGCATACCATGTTTGTTCTTTTGTGATTGGGTTACCTCACTCAGGATGATATTCTCCAGATCCATCCATTTCCCTAAGAATTTCATAAATTTATTGTTTTTAATAGCTGAGTAGTACTCCATTGTGTAGATGTACCACAATTTCTGTATCCACTCCTCTGTTGAGGGACATCTGGGTTGTTTCTAGGTTCTGGCTATTATAAATAAGGCTGCTATGAACATGGTGGAGCATGTGTCCTTATTATATGTTGGAGCATCTTTTGGGTATATGCCCAGGAGTGGTATAGCTGGGTCCTCCGGTAGAACTATGTCCAATTTCCGGAGGAACCACCAAACTGATTTCCAGAGTGGTTGTACCAGTTTGCAATCCCACCAGCAATGAAGCAATACAGATATAGAGGCTCACAGCCATCCATTGAACTGAGTACAGTGTCCGCAATGAAGGAGTTAGAGAAAGGACCTATAGAGCTGAGGGGTTTGCAGCCCCTTAGGACGAACAACAATATGGACTAACTAGTACCCTCAGAGCTCCCAGGGACTCAACTGCCAACCAAGGATTGCACATGGTGCGTCTGATTGTTCTGGCAGCATGTGTATAGTAGAGGATTGCAAAGTTGATCATCAATGGGAGGAGAGGC
>NW_022196905.1:22283377-22284414 GCF_008632895.1 Mastomys coucha
CCCTGTGAAGGTTCTGTGCCCCAGTGTAGGGGAATGCCAGGGCCAATAAGTGGGAGAGGGTGGGATAACAAGCAGGGGGGAGGGGGAGGCAACAGTGGTTTGTTCTTGTTTTTTTCTTTCTCTTTCTTTTCTTTTTGGAGGGGAAACTGGAAAAGGAGAAATCATATGACATGTAAATAAAGACAATATCTAATAAAAAAAGAATTTTGTTCACTCTTAAATTGTTTGCTTATTTTATTATTGTGTGAGTTTTAAAGAATCTTCTTGCATTTCAGGTGAAATCTTTTATTAGACAAATCTGGTAAAGTCTATGCCTTAATTTGAAAAAAATCATTTAAACTCTTTCTTAGGGCAACTAAAACTTCTTGTTTGAACTTCTCTTTTAATTTTTCTGGCACAGGGTCTCACTGTACAGTCCAGGCCAACCTTGAAGTCCAGATCATTCCACATCTGCCTCCTAAGGGCTAGGACTGTAGGTTCATACCATCATGCCTATCTTGTTTCTGATTTTTATAAAGTTTAAATTATTATTTATTTCTTTTGTGGATCATGCATTTTCATATTTTATTCAAAACTCATTTTCCAGCTCTCCATATTCTGGAAGATTTAATATTTTTCATCTTGTACTCTGCTCAGCTCCAGTTCATCTCTTGTGAAGTTAAAAGTTCATGCACAGATTTGCACAGATTTAGTGTACATGTCTGTTAATTTACCTTGCAGGTTTCTTTTCATTTTAATATTTATGATAGAGACTTTGAAGTCCTTGCTTCTGAAAGACCCCCAGAACTGGGGAGATCCTTACTCAAGTCTCGGGATGACGCAACCACCCAATGACTCACGAGAGACCGAACTTGCTGCAATCACATGAGGTTTATTGGGGATACCTGTACCGGGTCGATGTCATGACCTTGCTGGCCAGAGTTCGACCCTGAACACAAGAAGTGTGGGGTATTTAACCCACAAGTTGGAGGCAGGGAGAGGGTTACCAAGGAAACAACATAAACAGTGGAAACTTTCAGAGGGACCCAACCCAAGGT
>NW_022196905.1:22286979-22287172 GCF_008632895.1 Mastomys coucha
CACTTGTCCCACCAATGGCTCTATTGCTATGTTAACACATAAGACAGCCCTACAGACAAATAATGCCAAGCAACAGCCCCAGTTGGGGCCCCCTTGGAAAAATTTGTGGGATACCTGGGTGAAGGGTTGCTGGGCTGAGCCTGAGGTCAGGTAGCTGAGCAGCAGGTCAGAGATGGTATGGCAGAAGCAGGTC
>NW_022196905.1:22287275-22287839 GCF_008632895.1 Mastomys coucha
TGGCTTGGTGCAGCGGGTCGGCTGCTGGGCCTCCCCCAGAGCCAGCTCCACAGACATAACCTTTCTGCTTCAGCTTATGTCTGGGGTTGAGGCTGAGGTCGCCATCCAGGTGGCCAGCCTGGTTGGGGAAAAGGCCAGAGATCTAGATCTGGCCCGGAAAGAACTGCAACTGCAGCACCTGGGTCCAGGCCCCTGACTCTAACGCTTTGGCAATTATGGGGTCGATTCCATGTTTTTGACTGCCCTCTCGGGAAACCTGGGACCTCGGGGTTATTCCCGGTTCCCCCAGGAGCAGCACAAAGACCCAGCGGCAGTGACTCCAGCTCCAACACCGTCCATCAGTCGGGGGGGGGGGGGCGTAAGTCGTCAGTCCAAGGTCCAAACACACACACACAAAATCAGTCACCACACAGACATCCACCTTTTCAGGTCCATGACACCGAGAAAGACAACTGGGCCCAGTAACATCAGGTACACAGATAATCAAAGCCAAATTACAGAGTCGCTCGGCCCGTGCCTGCCACGGCTGCCGAGATGGACTGGTCACAAAATACACACAAAAAG
>NW_022196905.1:22288570-22314595 GCF_008632895.1 Mastomys coucha
GTAGGAACTCACCTCCAAGGGGTCTTCAGAGAGTCAAGGGTGGTCGTAAATCCTGGACGAGCCCCCAACTGAAAGACCCCCAGAACTGGGGAGATCCTTAACTCAAGTCTCGGGATGACGTGACCACCCAATGACTCACGAGAGACCGAACTTGCTGCAATCACATGAGGTTTATTGGGGATACCGGTACCGGGTCGATCTCATGACCTTGCTGGCCAGAGTATGACCCTGAACACAAGAAGTGTGGGGTATTTAACCCACAAGTTGGGGGCAGGGATAGGGTTACCAAGGAAACAACACTTCAACACTGGTTTATCTCTCTCTTCTGTAGTCTTCTCAGGTTTTGCCTCATGGTTTGAGACCGTGTGTGTGTGTGTGTGTGTGTGTGTGTGTGTGTGTGTGTGTGTGTGTGTGTTTGTTAGGAAATCCTGCATCTTCTTGGAAAATGGCACCTTTTACTGTTGTATAGTGACTTTGTAAGGTAAGAGAAAGTCCTCTATCTTCATTTGAAATGACTGTATACATTACTGCCATGCTTCTTAAACAGTATTGAAGCATGAGAGCTAAAAGTAGTCTAAAGCTCCTTTAAGCTAAGTTATTTCTTCTTTTAAAAAGTATTTGTTTTATTCCAAAAGGGAAGTTAAATAGACAATACTCACAGTTAACACTAAGACTTTCTGAGCAATAACCCTTCATTTCTTCCTGCATGGGAATATGTTGTTGTCAAAGTGAGTAGAAACCAGTGAAGGCTTTGAAACAGCAAATGGTTTAGTAGCAAGTGAAAGTGGTACTTTTAATAAAAATGGTTCCCATAGACTCATAGAATTGCTCTATTTGAGAGAGATACGAGATATACTTCTGTTATAGGAAGTGTGTCATTTGGGGTGGGCTTGCAGTATCAGAAAGCCCATTCCAAGTCCAGCATCTCCCTCTTGCTGTTGCCTAAAGATCCTAAGGTAAACCTTGCAACTCCTCTCCAGCCCCACATCTGCTTGTAAGTTGTCATGCTTCTGGTGTGATATGACCTTTGAAATGGTAATCAAGCCCCAAATAAATACTTTGTTGTCATAAGAGATGTCATGGTCATGGTGTTTCTTCACAGCTATAGAACACTGTCCATGTTCCTTCTTTGACTCTTTGAGAAAAGTTTCATGAGTTTTTTGGCTGTGCCTCCAAGGGTGGCTGCCTTCTTATAGGCCTTCATTCTTTTCAGTTCACTATGCATTGTGCCATGCCCACTCCAATGAAATCTTGTGACAAGTCCAAAAGCTTGGCCACAGACCAGAGTTGAAAAAGCTTCAAAGGAAGCCAGTCTCTTGGAGTTCATTCCTTGGCATTGCCTAACTCAAAGGTAGCCGACGTATGTCCTTGCAAACATGCATGCTAGATGCCCACCAAGATATGATTTACTATAGCTAAACAAAATTGGACATTGCTCTCTGACCTTTACCAATGTTCTAACATCTTAGCCAAACCCTGGCTTGGAATTTTGTAAAGAATGTTACCCATCCAGACTAATTGCCTCTGGCATTGTTAGAAAGATAATAAAGGGAGTAGGACATTGAAACTTACAAAATGGGAGTTGTTTATCCCAGGGCAAGGTCAAGTAGAATCCTCATTTTCAGTCAAGTATGGCAGCTGAGCCACTCTTAGGAATTAGCAAGAATGGGACCCCCTGAGACATGCCTTTGCTAGCCCAGAAAGTTAGCATAGTGGGCGTTTTACTAAGGGTGGGTGGGACCTTGAGCCAAGTGTGTGTGAGTGTACTGTAGAGCAGAGAGCATTAGAGCTTCGAGCCTCATGAGGTCTACAGCCCCCCAGGCCCAGAGTGCTTGGGCCAGTGGTGGGTGCAGCACCTGTCCAGAAGAGGTGGCTGCTTTAGACTCAGTGTGTTTCAGGTGGCCTCAGAGGTATCCTGACCCCTGAGCTGCCAGATTTTTCATTTCTTTCTTGTAATGACTGTAAAAGTCTGATGCATTTTGAGAAATACACTCAGATTCTGCACTTCCATGTGTTGTGTTTGCCATTATTTCTTCACGAACCCCTTGCCAACCTGACTAGGAATCTGTTCCTCCATGAGTTGAGGGAGGCCCAGACTCACCAGCCCCTGGCAGCATTGTTCACTATAGATAAAAGGCCCCTTATGCCCACTTCAAACTGAAGCCCTTGCAGAAGCCCATGACTGATTTTCCTTGTTCAATTCCAAAACAGAAGTTAGGTGGATGAAATTCCCTCTTTATCTTTTTATCTTGAATCTGACTATTGATGCTAAAAATGGCTTTCTGGTAGGTAGCATATAATTGATTATTTTTAAAAAATATTCAGGATGAGGACAGAGACAGACAGAGGGAGGGAGGGAAAGAGAGAGAGAGAGAAAGAGAGAGAGAGAGAGAGAGAGAGAGAGAGAGAGAGAGAGAGAGAGAGAGAGAGAGACTCCCAGAGCTCGGGAGAGCCACACTCAAGTCCTGGGATGACAAGACCACCCAATAACTCATGAGAGACTGATCTTGCTGCAAGCGCACAAGGTTTATTTGGGATAGGCCAGTACTGGGGTCGAACCCGTAACCTTGCAGGCTAGAGGGGTTTGACCCAGACTACAAGGAGTAATGGGTATTTAAAGGGAAAAACCACAAACAGGGGGGAAGTGAGGGGGTTACCAAGGAAACATAACAAAAAAACAGTGGAAAATTTCAGAGGGACCCAACCCAAGGTATTCAGTTAGGGAAGGGAACATGTTCCTTCTAGGAATGTAATCTTCATCTATCAGTCGGCAGAGTGGAGAGCCTTGTCAGGGTGGAGAGCTTTGTAAACCAGAAGACCTTCATTACTAGTTCTGCCCTCATTGTGGATCAGTCAGGGGGGCAGCTTTCGGGAACCAGAGCCCTGAGGCTCTGAGTTAGCTAAGTTGCTGGAACTGGCTACTCCACATTTTTGGAAAGTAGGGCCCATTGTACTCTTCTGCCTTGTGGTCATAGACTCTGATGGCAGATGCAGCACTGTTTGACAAACCACCTATCACCAGCAGCAGAGTCACTGAACAGACTTGGTTACACCAAATCTGGTGGATATGAGCCCCTCCCCTCTCATTTCTGATAAGGTCTCATGTAGCCCAGGCTGGCATAAAATTTACTAAGTAACCATGGACCTTAAACTTCTGATTCTTCTGATGCTCCCTCCTGTGAGTTAGGATTTCAGGGATATGATCCAAGCCTGTTTCTTCATGACATTGAAGATCCAATCCAGGGGTTCACACACACTAGGCAAACAGGCTACCAAATAAGTCTCCTCTAGCTTCCTTTCCTTTTGCTTTATGAGAAGATGATTGTAGAAAAACAGTAAACACTTCTGCTTGAGTGTGTTTGTGTGTATGTGCTCATGTGTCTGTCCATGTATGTGTCCATGTATGTATGTGTATGTTTGTATATACATATGTCTCTCTCGCATTATGTATGTGAATCCTGAAAATTTTCCTTTTCCCTTTTAAAAAAGATTTTGTTTAAAAGTCCATTTTCATAAATGAATCAATATATTATGTATATACATAAATATGCATATATATATATTATATTTTGATTTTACATACATATATGCACTGATATATGTATATATGAATATGTACATACATAGTTATTTTATACATATATACATATATATATATATATACACACACACATATATATATATATATATATATATATATATATATATACACATACACACACATATCCACACACATAAATAAACACCAGTACATCAGTTTTCCTGGGCAGAGGGTGAATCCTAGTCTTTGTAGGACTTGCAGTACAAGCAATCTGCAGTCATGTACACCCTGTATGCCCATTGGCTCATTGTTGAGTGCTTGGAGTCTAGTACAGCACATTTTCTTTTGGCATCCAGAGAAAAATGGGGTCTCCAACAGTCACAACTTTTCTTTTCTAATCTGGCCAAAGCTGGACATGAGGACATTATCTTTACTGTCTAGGCCATGAAGAGCAAGTCAGTTCTTGGCAGTCCCTGAGGGCGTCATGGGCTGCCTATCATTGGCTAGGTGTGAACTTAAATATTTTAAGGACATTTTTATCTTAAGGAAAGATTTAAGAGAGATTCCTGACCTGATTTTCTTCCTTTCATCCTTGACGCAGTGCCAGACTCTCCACAGCTGTATAAGTGACACCATCCAGACTTGTGCTCTGTGACTAAACCAACAGGTTTTTTCAGAGGAGATGTTCTGTGACATTCTGCCTGAACTGGTGTAGAAGGCTACATAGTCCAAGCCTTGGAGTGTGCTCATCACTGAGTAGTTCAGGCTACATAGAGATATAGGGTTATGGGGTCCCGTGTCTGCTCCACCACAGGGCATGGCTGCTGAGGAGGCAAGGCGGGAAGTTGACCATGCTTACCCTAAGCTGTCACCCTAGGGTGGGTGTCGGGCAGCATACACCATGGCATCCCTCTCCTGGTGCCCAAGTGTGATTCAAATAGGGCACTGGCCTCCAAGAATTATGTTTGTAGGCCATGTGGACCTATGTGGTCAGGAAATCAAGCTATCTCCTGTCATTAAATTAGGGTGAAACTAACTGAGCCCTAATCACAACCCTTCCCACCAAGTTTCTCCCCCTCCATGACAGGAAATCTCTGCATAGTGAGCACACAGTTAGGCCTTCAGCTCACCAAAACACTCCAGCTGTATCTAGGGATCAAGGAACTCTGGATAGCCCATCTTAACCCTTCCTTCCTGATAATTATAGGTGATCGGACCCTGTGGTCCCAGCTTTCCCAAACTCGGCTTATCTTTAATATTAATTAGCATACCTGAGCTTCAGCCAGTTGCCCAGGTCTTCTTTGCTTTACAGCACCATGGCAGTCAGGCTTTCTCATGCTCTTTCTGAGGAGCTATTTCCATTAATTAGCAGTCTCCTGTGGATATTTGTCTGCTTGAAAGGTCAAATTAAGAAATACTTGCACTGACCTTATTTATACATTTATAGCTAGGTAAAACCCAAAGGTGGTTTTAATGTGTCCTGGGATATGTGGTTCCAGTGACTAGCTGGAGAGACAGAAATGCCCTGGGCCACTGGTGGGCATTGAATGGGCTATTTGCTGTATTTTGAAGCCATTGTTCAGAAATCCTTGAAAAAAATGCATGTTGAACAACTGTCTTGAAATTTTAAAGAGTTAAAAACAAGCAACAGCCATCACGTGAAGTTTTGACATTTAGGCTCCTCCCCTGGTGAAGTGAATCTGGGGTGAGTTACTCATTAGTCTGAGGTTGCTTTTCCAAATGGGCTGAGGGCCAGAGGCTGGGAAGCTGGGAACACAGGAGACAAACACAACTTCCTCAGTCCAGGACCGGAGCCATACAGCCAACATCAAAAGTACACAGTGTAGTGGACAGCCTGGGTTTCTGAAAAACACTGCTCTGAGGCTTTAATTCGAGTACTGGAAAGTGTAAATTCAGTGAAGAAGGGGATTGACTGTTCACATCTCTTATTTCTAGTTCTGTGGCAAAGACGAATGAAGACTAAGGACTCATCAGGAAGCTGGATAACCGAATGAGAGCCGTGTGCTAGAATGGGAAAGCAGAAAATGAAATGGTGGAGTTTGAATGGGCTGGATAGACAGCTTTAAAAGTACAAGTGATGTTTTGAATAAAGGTATCACAATGGGTCTCCTTAACTGTGAAGGCACTGTAAGCTTAACATAATGATCCTTCGTTCTGAATTTAAGGGCTTCTGTGACAAATGCACATGAAGTGAGTACACCTTTCTGTGACAGAGGTGCCTGGATGTGTCAGACATACATGGTGCTGCACGGCCCCTGGCTGAGGGATGGAGCCACCCACCCATCTCAAAGTTTTGTTTTGGTTTTTTTTTTGTTGTTGTTGTTTTTATGTTTGTTTGTTTTTTAAACCCAGAAATGTTCCTCTCCGAAGGAAGAACAGGGACAAAAAAATGGAACAGAGACTGAAGGAAGGGCCAAAGTGGGAACGGCCCCACCTGGTTCATCATGCTTGCAGACACAAAACCCAACACTGTTGCCAAGGTCAAGAGGCGCTTGCAGACAGGAGCCAAGTGTGGCAGTTCCTGTGGACAGCAACTGACCAACGCAGAGGGTGCTGCTTGGAGCCAACCATTGGACTGAACTCGGGGAACCTGGTGAGGGAGCTGGCAGAAGGGCGGGAGGAGCAGAGGAGGATTGAAACCTTATTGGAAGAACAACTTGGGCTGGCCTGACTACTCAGTTCTCCCAGAGACTAGACCACCAACCAAGGAGTGTACGTAGAGGGATCTTTGGCTCCAGACACATATGTAGCAGAGGATGGCCTTGCCAGACAGCAACGGGAGGGGAGGCCCTTGGTCCCGGGGAGGTTTGATGCCGGAGAGTAGGGGGATGCTGGAGCAGTGGGGTGGGAGAGTGTGCGTGGGTGGGGGTGGTCTCCAATACAGGTAAAAGGGGAGGGAGGAGGGCAGATGTGGGATGGGGCGGTAGCAGAGGGGTAACTGGGAAGTAGGATACCATGGGATGGGAAGTTTGTTGGAGGGGTAACCAGGAAGTGGGATATCATTTGAGATGTAAACGAATGCAATGATTAATATTAATAAAATTTAAAATACAAAAAATAAAAAAGAACGAATTTTACTATTAAAGTGCATTATATAACATGGGGGAGGGGGGAAGCATACAATCCGGGGTAAGCAGTATCAATCCCTAAGAAAGGATTTTCTGCTTTCTCTTAGAATAACAAATAAGACCAGCACATCCTCAGGGCATCAAAGTGGTGTTTCTATGCCCTTTCTGGAGCATTACAATGGACCAAGAAGTCCCCCAGTCAATGTAAAATAACCCAGATCAAGACAGGAGATGCCTGCAGCTGGCCATAGTGGTAGGTCAACCTCTGAGCCTACAGAATATGGAAAAAAGATGAGATGCAGATGGGGTGCTAATGTTAGCTCCCACTATTGCATAGTTTGCCTCTGCTGTGTAATATATTCCCAGGCCAAGCAATTTAAAGGGTAAAGAAAGGGACGTGAAAGAAGGAGGAAAGATAAGAGGGAAAGAGAAGGAGAAGACAAAGAGCAAGAAGAAGAGGAGACATGAGGAAGTTTTTTTTTTTTAAAGACCAGTAAAGGTGAGTACAGAGATGAGAAGCAGGGATGCCTAGAAGAGCATTCCTCTCACTTCATAGGTATTTGTGAAGATTCATGTATCCCTTGGGATACTCTGAGAGGCACTATCTCTCCAAACATGATACAGCCTGCACGTGTTCACAGTGTGCTTGCTCCATCTTTCATTTCCCCTAGAGCTTCTGGTCCATGTTCTTGGTTACACTCTGCTCTTTGGTTCCCTCCATCAACCTAGTGGATGCTACTTCTATACTCCTAATCCTTTGCTACAGTGTTATTGTCTTCATATCTTTCTAACAACAAAGGACAGCTCTAATGTAGATATTGAACTAAGCCTGTACTTGACACACACATTGTATTTTAGTTTGGACTTTCTTGTCCCCACCAAAGGAGACATAGCTTCCTGCATTGTTCTTGGATAAGAGATTGAGCGTGTTACCATGGTTCCTCACTTTCCCACACACATTTCTTTACTACATTAATACATATAAAAAAATCGTGTGCTGTGAGACTTTAACGTAAATATATTTTTATAAAAGAAATAAATACATTTAGGGAATGATCTAAAAGAAAATCATGACAACTTTGGTATAGCAACAGGATTATTTGAGGAAAAAATTGTGTTTTATATATCATGAAAATGTTCCAGGAAATATGGACTACTCTAAGTAGATAATAAAATGATGTTAGCAATAATCAAATTAGAACTTATTCTGCTTTCTTAGACAAAAAATAAATAAGTATAAATCTACTTCTACCTAGGGTAGAATTCTATAATCATTTGGCCTTTGTGTCAGTACAGTATTTTCTGATATACATGATAAAATGAAGAAAGTGGTTGATTATCTATTTACAGGCTTATTGCTCATTTGAATAAATAGCATTACTGACATTTTCCAAGCAAGTATAAATGTTGAATTGCCACAGGCCTTGACATTTACAATGCTAGGTGCCCCAAGATATATATAATCCAGCCTGCTGGTGGGTTTAGCGTATGGAAAAAATGATGAAACAATTGTGAGTAAAGAGTAAATGTGAATTGGACACACTGCTGAGCATTTGGGAAGAAGTGAGACACCAAACCCAGGAGATCACTTTGCAGAGTGGCTAGATGTACCCTGGGGAGAAGATGTGTGCTGGGTTGAGTTAGAGAGCATTGGGGATGTGGGGGTAGGAATAACCACAGGAAAACAGGCACCATGGGGGAGAAATTAAAACTAGAAGAGGAAGGGAAATTGCAACAGTGACCTCAAGAGCAGAAGCTGGCATGGTTTCCAGAACCTCCACAAAGACATCATGATGTCAAGTTCTTCCTGGGGGAAACAGGGACAGGGAAACACTCAGAGCTGCTTGTTTATGGCAATGCCACAAGCTATACGGAGGGTAGAATACAGAGAGATCCATAACTATGGCAACACAAAACTAGAGCTAACCTCAGTAAATGCTCTGCCTGATCCCAAGGAACCTCAAAGGCCTAGTGTTGAGAAATGAACTAGTGGTACAAACTCAAAGAGACACGCCTATCCGGTGGCCCACTGCTGACCAAGCATGTTGGCATCATAGATCAGGAGACTAGGTATGACTTTCAGAATGTACAAGTTCAGGCTGGGGAGTAGGGCCCCTTAGAAGAGACCATGGTAACAATCTCAAGCCTCCTCGCTATGGTGTAGACACTGAATTTATAGAATGAGATAATGATGTTGACCTGGATGACTTTTGGGGGCAATGGAATGATCCATCACACGAAGTATCCAAGTCTGTGCTGCATGACAGTCATTGAAGGTTAATAGATCATCGAGAGCACATTTGTAGCACAGTCAACATTTTTTACTCCACTAAACCTTAGACATCCTTCCCCAGTGAGCTTCTTTTCTTTATACTAGGACTCTACCATTTCATTGGACGTTCTACTACCAGTGAGTAGGGGAATAAAATCAAATGAGTAATTTAATCTGACCAAATCCTTATTACGGGTTATGTAAGAACATTTAAGACTATCTAGTAGGCAAAAAGATTCTGTTTCCTTGTAGTGCCCCAACCCCATTGTCTACCAATCCCTTTTTGTGGAAAAAACAAATATAGTAAAATCCTTAGGCAACTAGAAAAACAAGAAAATTCTAAAAGTGAGATACTACTGAAAGTACTTGGGCAGTACACATTTTGTACCAGGATCCATTATAATTCATCACCTATAGGAATCATTAGTGACAAAAAAAAGGCTGCATTATTTATGGCAGGTCATTATTTGGCCACTATGACTTGACCTTCCTTCTGCAAGTCAGAGTTACAAACTCCTGAGGACCCACAACAATCCTTGACCCTGCTGACCTACTCCTGTACTTCCATCTAGTACTAAGACCAACCAGTGTCCACATCATTTTCAAAGAGAGAGGCTGATGTGCAAAGTCATTGACCTTCATGAAAGTATTTTGTTCCTATAGTAGACAATGGTCAAGAATCCCAACCAAGGAAAAGCTACAGCCTGCTACAGCCAACTGTGGTGTCCTGCCCTGGATGCCTTCAGAAGGCTGCTCCTCTGAGGACTGGTGATTATTTCTAGAGAAAATGAAGAACATGACACCTCTCTGGGATCTGGCTTTTGTCTGTGTCTTGACCTGTTAGTTCTTCATTCTCTTGTTAGCATTATATTACCTGGAAAAAATCATTTAAAGAATAGCTTTCCCAATTTTTCAGTGGGAGGATTTATAAGGATTATGTAGTCATAGATCACTAGAAAAAAAATCCTATTTTTGTAATTAACATTTACGTTAGGAATAATTAGTTATTAACTGATAACCCATGTAGTTAAAAATACTAAAAGGCAGTCCTAAGTTTTTAATACTTTAAATATACAATGTTATAGCAAACTAATTGCTTCATTAAAATAAGGTAACTTCTCTAGGGAAAGACATAAAATAATTAGCAGAAGTAGAATGCATGGTTTAAACATGGTATTTCTGGAAAGGGAGTAGAAGTATGAAGAACCTCCTTCCAGTATCTAAAAAGATGCTAAAATGTAGCAAGGACCAAAATTCAAAAAAAATAAAAATTGCCTTGTTTGGCATACCTTTAACATGAATGCCTTAATTCTAGCACTTTGGGGGCAGAGCCATGTTGCAGGATTTTCCCTGTCCAATTACATTAGGGCAGAGGAGGCCTGTGATTGGCCAGGGAAAAGGGAGGCAGAGCTAAGGGTTGCAGAGACAGAGAGCATGTCAGGGAAGAGAGGGGAAAGGAGAATGGAGGCAGATGTGAACCAGCATGGCTTTAACCAGCCACAGGTAGTTATGATATTATAAGGTTAGAATAATTGGGACAAAGCTTTTATCACTATCAATTGGTTCAGAAATTATTGGCTTATTGAAAATTGTAAATTTATTGATACATAAATCTAACTAGTTAATTATGAGGTTCAAGAGTTTTGATTTACTTGGTTAATGGGTGGTGTGGCGGCTGACCGTGGGGTGGATGGTCACTGCGGGAAGCTTGCTGGTCTGGCCCTGCTGGGGAGTTGGCAGGCTGAGAGAAGCTGGAAACAAAGAGAGGGGCTGGTGGCAGCAATCCGCAAGGGAATTCGGGGGCTCCAGACCCACAGGAGAGTTGATGGGCAGAAAGACCTCCGAGTTGAGATCACCAGTGCTAGCACTAGAACAGGAATGTGCCAGTTCTTTTTTTAATATTTCCTGCAACAGAGATAGGCAGATCTTTGTGTTCCAGGCCAGCCAGGTCTACGGAGTAAGTACCATGACAGCCAGGGCTGTACAGAGAAACCCTGTCTCAAAAAACAGAATAATAAAATAATAATTTTAACTATTAGATAATAAGTATTACATTATTAAACAATTTATAAATAATAAGATTAGTAATAACTTTTATTAAATAATGATATAGTTATTATTATTATTAGAATTACAAATAATAATCTTAACCTGGTAATTATTGCTCAAAGCTAACACTAAGAACATAGCATGTGTTGTGGTACATGGTGAAGTCATCTGAAGGCCAGTGTTCTGTGGTGAACAATAGTAAAGAACTGCGCATGCTCACGTAAAACGATCCTGCGTCGTCAGAGCTTCTGGTGCCCTCTGTGAAAGTGAAGTTAGATTATTTGTTCAAGTATGTTGCAAATCCAAGGACATATGTTAGAATAACTGCCATGGCAAGTGTGCAGAGGGGATGGACCAAGAGTGGAAGACTGAAATAGAAGGAAGAGGAAAAAAGGCAAGAGGTTTCAAAGATGTCCTTCACTTATTCCATTCATGCCAATCATAGAATGGGTGGCCTAAATGAAAGGTTACAAGAGACAGGAAGAGGATGAGAAGACTCCATGTGCGGAGAGAAGAGTTCACCTTAAATCCAAAGGTGCTAATTGATTTGAAGTCAGGAGGAAGAAGATTTAAGCTTAAATGTGTAAGTCCCTAACACAATGGATCAGAGCACAAGGAGAAGGCAAAACCAAACAGAAACCCTGACAGACTGTATAGCAGCTAATAGGTGCAATGCACCTGAACAAATGTAACGTTTGCAGCTGAGGACCCTGTAGGAACTGAGGATCCTTAGGAGCTGAGGATCTCTTAAGAGCTCACAAGTTATGTGGGTAATGTATCAGTAATGGTGGATTAGAGAAGAGCCCTAACTAGGAATCAGCTTGATCTAACCAACAATTAGAAGACATGCTGTTTAAAAATGCCCCTGGCCCAGGATACAAAAACATTGTAGCAATCACATAAGAACTAAGGAGGTCAAATATTTTGGTATGGATCTACTAAAATACTTACCAAATCTATACAGAGATAGTCAATCCATTCCTTAAATATTGACAACATGTGACAATCAACAACATTTTAAGCTTATAGGGCAAGAGAAAAAATAGCAACATAATATTGAGGAGAAAAGGTCAAAAGACCAACACTATTCAAAGTCCAGAGGTGAAATGACAGCCATCACTCTATTGGACAAAAAGAAACAGATCATTTCAACCAAATGGAAAGCCCAGAAGTACACAAATATGAAAGATGATCTACAACACAGGAAAGTACCAGAGCAGATAACCCAACAAGAAAGCTTTGCAGATGGCAAAACATGGAGTTTTCATTTGCCATTAAGAAATTCCAAATTAAAATAATGGTGTGAACATTAATTTGGATTAGAAAAAGTATTCAAAGCTCTGACGTTAGTAACTTCTGCTGGAGCTGCTGGCTCTGGAGTCACTTTGGCAGACAACTTTTAGGTCTTACAGAGCTGATCATATTCAAGGCATGTGGCTCATCTTTGTGCACTCAGGGATTTAACTCCACTGACCTGAGAACTTACCTGCAATAGACCATGTGCATGTGTTTATTTACAACAGGGGAAAGCAACACATGGTTCTTTAGGTGGATAGATCAAGAAATCCAAGTGTGTCCAAACAATAGAACCATCTTTTATGTGATACTCCAAAATATGGCATGGAGCCACAAACCATCCTAGATGAAATTTAAATGCTTACTTTTGAAATGAAGAATGGCAGGTTCAGAAAGCAAAATGACATGTGATCTCTATGGTATAGCATATTGACAGTACAAAACGCTAAAGCAACGTTATCAATGGGGGGCTTCCATAGGTCCCGGGGATGCATAGGACAATCATTATTTTTGGTGATGTGGAGCTCTTATCTATTGTGATATGGTAATGATGGGTACATGACATTACACATTTGTCAAGATCAATTGAACTCTACAATCCAGGCAAAGCAATGCATTGCACACAGTTTAAAGACTTGTTTAGGAGTTTGGTGGATGCCAGAACTGTAGGTAGACTATGACAAGATAATATAATTGGATTATAAATTTAAAAAAAGAATGACCTGAAATAATCTTACTGATAAGGAGAAGTGGGGGAAGGTCTTGATCTGAGTACCTGGAGAGGAAGGCAGATTGCAATATTAGGGACAAAAGAGACCCCATAAACTCTGACCTGTTAGTGACCTGCATGCGTCCCAGGGGTCCAGAAATGAACAATTTTAAGACCTTTGAGCATGCGTCCTATTTAAATACACTGTAGCTTTTGGGAGTCAGCCTTGAGAGGGATTTACCTTACCAGGTAAAGGAGGAAGCTACTGTGCACTTGTGGCAATGAGTTAGGGCTGTTGATAGCATCAGTGATACTGCTCAACTTAATGTAAATAAAGAAATTTGCATAGAGAAATGGATGTAGGTGTACTTTTGTAGGAGTTAAGATTCCCATAGCCCACATCTCAGTTCTTGCACTATTTTTCCCAATACAGGGAATGGTACCACCTAGAGAAATAGACAACTTTAGAACTCAGGGAGAAAGTCTTTAAGAAAGCCAGAAGAAACAGTTTGTGTGGATGGAAGGGAAGACAGTGTTCCAAAATACAATGGCCCATTGTGACATGGACATGTTAAATGTACACATCAGCCAGAAGGGAACCACTGGTCAGTAGAACACTTGACAAAGAAGGTAAGGTGGTATTGCTATAACCAAAATATAAGGCATGTCAAATAAATACCTCTGTTAAAGCTGATTGCATCATAAGTTTAAAAAGGGGGGGGGAGGAGGAGATAAAACCAATACCATATAGAGAAGAATTTTGAACTCTATATGTAAATACTCCAGCCTCAGGGGAAGATGTGCTCTCTACTCCCCAAGGGCTGGCTGTGTAGAGTGACTTCCTTCTAAAATACAGTTTGTAAAGGATATGGACATTGGCTTAGCATGTACAGGGCTCTGTGTTGCACTCTCTAACACCCAAATTACACACAAATACATGCATGCACACATACACATACATACAAACATAATTATTAAAATTCATAAGTAATTGCCTTAAGTGTTTAGTTGGGCACATCACAAATTCAACAATAAACTTTACTATTGTCCATGGAGACCAATATATTTAATATAAGATAAATTATTTTATTTTACACCATTTCTATCTTTTCTTCCTTTTTGTCTTTCTCCTCCCGGTCCCTTACTCACCCTTCCAGGGCTTGTGCCTTCCCTTCCATCTTTCTCCCCTCCACCACTTTCCCTCTTTATCCAGCTCATTCTTCTTCCAGTAGTACATCCAACATTATGCTGACAAGCACTCTTCACACGGGTCAAGGGCATCAGCACAATTTACTCTCAGTAACCCTGTGTTCTAAATTTCAGTAACACACCCTGCTTTTCTGTAAGACAAGCACTATTTTTATGTCAGTCTGTCTGTTGGTTGGTTGGTTTTCAAACAAGGAAGCTGAAACAAAGCATGGAAAAACAACTTTGCCAACTCTTCCAGCAAGTGACAGAGGCTACTCCAATGCCTGAAGCTGTCCTGTGGGCATATGAGCTGGCTGAGAGACCAGCTGCACCTCCCACTGAGACACTCGTGTGGGTCCTGTTCCATGTGGTCTGATATTTTCGTTGTGGTGTCCCTGTATCCCTGAGGTATCACTAGGTATGCTTTATCTTATTTTATTTTTATATACTTTTCTTTTTGACCCAGCCCTTTGTTTTTTCTTATATCTATCCATCTCTGGTAGCCTTCTTTCTATTTTTCTATGTCTTCTATTATCTTCCCATGTTTGTTTAACACATATTTTGCCATTATTGTGACTACTTTTTATTTTCATAGCACTTTTTATTATTCACACACACTCTTATATACTTCACACACACACACACACACACACACACACACACACAAACTATAATCTGTACATAAATGAGAATATACAAGATTTACAGTTTTGAGTCTGGGCTACATTGCCTAACACAATAATTTCTAGATTCACCCATTTACCTTTACTATCATAATCCCATGTTTCTTTACAGCTGAATAAATTCCATCATGCATGGGTGCCATACATGTCCAAGCACTTGTTGATGGACATCAAGGCGGGTTCCTTTTCCTTGCGGCAGAGCAGAAATAAACACAATGTGTAAGTATCTCTTTGGCAAGAGGTGAAGTCTTCTGGGTGGCATCACTGACTTACACAGTAGGTGTACTCACCCTTCTAACTGAGGTGAGATGGCATTTTATAGTACCTCCCCTTTGCATTTTCATGATGACTAAGGATCTTCAATGCTGGTAGAAATATTTCTTGGCCGTTTGTGTTTCTTTAATTTTCATTTAATTCTTAGAATGTGTGTGTGTGTGTGGGGGGGTGTGTAACAGAGAGATAGAGATGAAGAGTGAGAATGTGTCTTGCACATATGCAGAAATTATGAGCTTGGTCAAGGTAACACAGATAAAACACAAAAGAGCCAAAATTTCCATTCAGTTCTGACTCACTCCAAAGTTTATGAATCTTACCATGCTTCCTTCTTTAGTCAGGTGCAAACATGTATTCCAAATAGTTGTACATACCTGAGTTCATAGCTGATAGGCCCACAACACAGGGTGAAAGTGATAGGTGTTGTGATAGGTGAAAGAAATCTGTGGAACATTTGGCCCTTTGTGGTAGAAGGTGACCATCCATCAAGGTTTTGGAATTCAGATATTGCACTTCAAGAGATCAAATTTCAAGATTACTTACAAATACTTGACTTTAGATGACTAAGTTATACTAGAGACATTTATAGGATCTGATTCACACACCTCAATTTAAATTCATTATGTGTGATGAGCAATCTACAAACTGTAGCCACCAATCCCCTTCATTGAACAAAGAACTCTGTGTGTGTGTGTGTGTGTGTGTTTAAAAATCTCTGAGTAATTTTCAAGTAGAGAGCTTATTATTATCACCTAGAGTGATCAAAGTGCATAGTAGATCTCCAATAATAAATCTTCCTATACAACCAAATCTTTGTGCATTTTGATACAGGCCATTGTGGGGTTGTCTTTGAGATTAATGGAGCCGTTCTCAGTTTCTTTGTGAGCTTAGCTCAGGAGGTTACAGCGTAGAAAAAGCTGATGGCTACCCAAGTCCTCTGAGCTCGTAACTTCTAGTGGCTTTCAAATTCTTGCCTTACAAATTTGAAGAATGAAATTCATGGACCATAGTGGGAACTTTGGGTATGAGAGCAAAGTTATAACCTGTGAAAATGATGACAAGTTGGAATGTGTAAAAATGTTAAAATTCAGTCTGCAAAAGACACTCTTTCTAAAAGATCTTGTTTTATTTATCTTTATGTGCATGTGAATGAGAATATGTGTATATATCATCTGTGCAGTACAGGTATAAGGCCAGAAAGGCACATAGGATCCCCTAGAATTAGAGTTTCAGATGGATGCTAAGAACCAAACCTAGGTTCTTTGGAAGAATAATTGGTGTTATTCTCTGCTGACCAATCTATCCAACTCTGAGAAGAACTAAGGAGCAAAATGACAAACATTCAGAATAATATTTGCACATCCAATAAAATATCCTCAGAACCCCCAATCCTAACAACAAAAATCAAGTTAACCAAGTAAAAGTGAGCAAATACTGAGCTGATAGCGCACTTAAAAATGTGTAGCAAATGGATGAAGCTTGAAAATACTATATACTGAATGAAGAAGTATCCAGCATAAGTGGATGTATGAAATAAAATAATATTTAATGAACTAGACATGGAAAATACATACCTGTAATCACAGCTCCTTGAAAAACTGAGGTAGCAGGATCGTAAATCGAAGGCCAATCTGAGCTGCCTAGGAAGATCTTGTCTCAAAGAAAAAACAACAAGTTCTGTAGACCAGATGGCTTATGAAAGACTCGCAGGGGAGATGGTATCTCGTTTTGGAGCAGCGTGCTAATTAGTAAGATAAGCAGGGATCTGGGGACCTATGTGATCAACAAGTAGACTCTCAACAAGCAAATCTGGTTGTTTTCGCTCTCCAGGTACATTCAGAAGTCAAAAATGTGTAAGAGGTGAACTCACCTGGAATGTAGTGTTGGGAACTATTTAAGAGGGCATCCATCACTGGCTTTGCCTTGGCTTTATAGCTGCCTGCCTCAGCAGAAAGGCTTGCTCATAGTTGACCACTTCTCCCTGTTGATAAGTAGGTTGCTATCATCAGGCATCAGGATTTTGACAAGACCTAAAGCAAAAGGAACTTTTTAGAACCTGTCCCAGACAGTTTTTCTCTATTATGTCATTGCCCCCAAAAGAAAAATCACTGGCTTGCCTTTGAAACATTTACTTTTGGTAGACACACAGGACTACACCTGCTACCATGTAACACAGCACAGGTGGCGGAAGATATCTGGAGACATCCAGAGACCTGCCTGTTGCCACATGGCTAGGAGGGGGAAGACGTTCATAGACTTTCCCACTGTCATGCCACATGGGCAGGCTGTACACACTTAGAGACCTGCTTGGCACCAGGCTACCAGCACAGAGAAAGATACCCAAAGGTCTGCCAGCTGACACTGAGTGCCATGTCTGGGTGAATGTCCGTGGCTGATATTAACACTAGAGACACCATGGTCTGGGCAGCGACCATGTGGATGCCCACAGGCTGTGCAGAACTGGCCCTGCCCATCACTGGCTGCTACATTCTGGAGAATTGACCCCATCTCTCACCACGAACAGCATTTAGGAGCACGGGTCCTGCACCTGGTCTGGCCTGGGCAGCACAGTAGAGCTGGCTCTGGAGACAAGGGTGCAGATGAACCAGCTCCTAGGGCATGAGAGAAGGACAGCTGACTTTGTCTCCTCTTGATGACAGCACTGGGTGACTTGAGTTGGAGCAGTGCTAGAGAGCTTACCCTGATGGTTCAGAGAAGGGAGAGCTGGCAGGCTGACCAGCTCAGTTAGCATCCAGGTCCAGATCCAGGGCTTTGAGTTGGTCCACCCCAAGGTCTACATGAAAGAGTCAGTCCTGCTAATCCAAAACTGTCACGACACAGGGAAACAACAGGATAACCAGGAGGAGTCCCGAGAAGGATCCAATATTAATAGTGTCACCGAAGCCAGAGACCTTGAACCAGACCAATGGCTCACTGCTATGAGAATTTGCAAGTGAAGATGTGTGCACAGAGGGATGTACTGTGGAACACACACACTGTGACACACTTCAGCATCCAAGACGTTTCCTGTGTTTTGTTTTGTTGTGTTTAATTTTGTTTGCTCTGTGTGTGTGTGCATGCATGCGCATGCCTGTGTGTGTGTGTGTGTGTGTGTGTGTGCGTGTGTGTGTGTATGTATGTGTGTTTAGTGGGTGGTTGTAAGGGTAGGGGGTGGATACCAAGGGATGGGGAGACGGGGTGCACGATATGAAACTCACAAAGAATAAATAAAAATGTTTTAAAAAATTAGAAAAAATGTTTTCACTTCTTTTTGTTAATATAAAACACAGAAGTGTTATTAATAGAAACAAGACTCTTTATATTCAAACCTATTTTATCCCAAATTAAGCTCTATTGTATCTGAAGTAATTGTAATATCCATTTGAACATTAATTTCAACATAAACTGCGTAACACAATATCTGTCAGGGTAAAGAAATATTAGTTGAAGAAGAAAGATGCACAGAGGGCAAGTGGCACATGAAAAGTTGACAAACCACAGCTGGACTCTAGCACAATCCAAGTTAAAGTAAACAAGGACACCCACCTAATCCCCACCAGAAGGACAAAAATAAAAACAAGGAAACAGGAAATCCCAAATCCTGACCACGATACAGAGGAACAAAAATGCCCATCCATGGGTGGTAAGCAGTGCAAATGCTCAGCTGTTTTTGAAGGCAGCGTATAAAGCTGACTAGAGGACAGAGCAATGCCTTATTTGTCCAATTACGCTGCAAAAGCAGGTGCATTCCTATCTGCAGCAGGTACATTGACAATGATCCAACAGAAAGTGACCAGGACTTGTCCAGTGAATGATGAGGAAAGTTGAGGTCAGTAAATGTTGTGTCATTTTCTCTCCTGGTCCTTTGTGGTCTGGGGATTTTCTGAGACAAGAAAAGTTGTAGTAACAACTTACCTTTGTGTTGAGTATCCAAACCATAAAATCTGTTTCTTTAGGAAAAGAAAATGCCTCCTGTTAGCGTATTAAAGATTAATTTAGAAAGATTCTTTTAAAAAGCTATGAATAGTGAAAGATACTGCATGATCATATCTGAAGGTGAATTTAGCACTTTCTTAAGCTGAGCACGATCACCAACTGAAATGGCAGCCTACAGGCACGGTGTGCTAGACTGTTACTCCTTCCTGGTCAGCTCTGACCCTGCTCATGTGCTTCCTCATCAGCTCTGACACTGCTCATGTGCTTTGCAGGACCTTTGCACTCACAACTTGTTTTTCACTTTTAGCTGTCCAGAATCTCTGTCAGCATGAGAAAAAAAACAATCCTTTTCATGGTTCTTCTAAGACTTAATTTTGACCAGTCTATCTAGAGGCTTGCTGTTTGATAAAAGCTCCAGGACACTGTTGGTTACCATTTGGCATTTCATTGTTTAAGTGTCTTTAGTTTGGTACATCTGTGTCAAAGAAAGAGATACCTGCAGCCATCATGAAAGCACTTATGCCCACACTCCAGGTGAGCAGTCGGCACCTGCTTTTATCACTGCTCATTACGAGGTGGTAGTCTCTGCAATATGCTCAGGGTCCCCTCCCTGTTTCTGAAAGGCAAAGGGGTTAGAATACACAATCCTGATTTCTCTTAGTTCCTCTATGGTTACCTTTCCGCTTACCATTGGTTCTCATCCAGGCTTCAATAGAACGGGTGAGAGCAAGTGCACATCATGCATGCGTGCATCCCAAAGTGTTATCTGCTGGTTTGACATCCACATTGAGATAAAGATGAGAACCTTGCCATTAACAAGGATGCTAAACTGAGGTGGCTGGAGCCTTTCATCACTGGCATTTGGCTAGGACATGGGAGCAAGTTTTTGTATGTTGGTTTGTTTGCTTTTGCCTTTGATGAAACTGGGTGTGGAGGTGAGGCGTTCATACACACAACACAGGTGCTTTGAAGTCAGTATTTCCATCCTGCTCGCCGTAATCTCCGTATCATGTCTTAAAATCTTAATCTAACTCCCACTCTGAAGTGGAAGTGAGTTTTTGATTGGTTCATGTGTTTTGTTCCAGGTGACTTCTGAGTCATTTAAGTATTAGCTGTTTCTGACTCAATTATTTTTTCCATGCTGTTCTTACTCCATGAAATCCTTCCTGTTCCACTGAAAATCTGCCCACTCTATAAACAGCAATATTCTTGTTCATTCCCTATGAGTTCTATTTATCCATGTCTCTCTTCTCTGCAACCCCAAAAATCATGGTTCCTTCAGTTTGTAAGGCACAGGAGTGCACCGACACCTTTGAAACAGAATATGTCAAACAAAGTCGAAGGAGTATTTCTGCTTTATTATTTGTCAAACTTTAGTTCCTCTAAGAAGACTCCAAATAAAATTTTCAATGAGTTGGTTGCTTTCCTCCAAAACTCTCCTAGGATAATATTCAGTACTGCATTATGACTGGATATCACTTGGTGAAAGTGACATTGTGACAGCAGTCAGCCTCCAATCCCTGGACAGTACACATGGCTAAAGTTTCCCCTAAGTTCTCTTATCTGTGATTTATAGTGAGGTTTTCTGAAATATTCTATTACTGATTTCTACTTATTCTTAAAATAATCTAAGACCTATGTCAGAATATTTTAAGATTTGCAAACATCTATTTTGTGGCTCAGAATTAGGGCTATCTTGGTGAGTGTTGTGTATAAACTTGGGGTGTTCTGCACCCCGGTGGTGTTAGGCTGCTGGTCTAAGTGGAAGCTAGGAAGAGTTGGGCGATAGTTTGCTCAGTCCTTTCATATACTTCTGTCTTATCCTAAGCCTCTATCTACATTGATTTCCGTCAATTACTGAGAGTGAGACGTTAAGGTTCCTAACTAAAATCGTGGCTTTGTTTGTGTTGTCTTTTGTGGGCCATGTTTTTCACCCCACAGCACACTTTCATGTTATGTTGTCAGGTGCACAAATGTCATGATAGCTGTGCATTCATGATGAACACTTTTTCTGTTTTGTGTGTTCCTTCTTTATTTCTCACAGTATCAGCCTACTTCACTCTCTGTCTTTGTAACATACATGACACACGTTTATATCTTTCTCTTAGCCTATGCCTTTACTATTTATTTATTTTGAAGTATTTGTAGCTCTTTAGACTGCATGCATGCCTACACACCATGTGTGAGCCTTGTACCTGTGGAGGCCAGAAGAGAACATCAGATCCTCCAGAAGTAGAGTTACAGCTGTGAGCCATAATGTTGGTGCTGGGAATTGAACCCAGGTCCTCTGGGAGAATAGCCTGTGCTCCTAACCACTGATTCCTGTTTCCAGCCTCTATTCCTTTATTTTTTTTAACTGCACCACACAGTTGGTGTGTCTAGAAATCTCTTAATTAATCAATGTTTAAACTACTTGCAACTAATGAATGTATTAAAATATATTTAAATCAATGGTTATGCTATGTGTTGTTTTTATCTTGTTTTTAGCTATACAATTTTGAGAAGTACCTAGGCCTCAAATCCATACCTCATCAGAACATTTCTGCCTTGCTTGCAATTTCCTCTGGTCCCTTCTGAGACAACTGGTTTCAGTGTCCCTACCAAGTGACAAGTAATCTGCTTTCTATTATCATGGAATAGCATAGTCTTTTCTAGAACTCCAGTTAAATATAGTTTTTGCCCTGGACTTTTGTCACTTTCAATCCATCTAAATTTCCTTGTTTTGAAACCATCTCAAAGTTACATAAAAAATTGCAAAACCATGCAAAGTAATTTTTTCCTAAACCACGTAAAACAAGTTTCTGAGTGCCTAAGTGTGTATTTCCTACAAAATAAGTTAGTGATGCTCCCAAAGCTACAGAAAGCTCCGCTTTCTATAAACATTCATTTTCTTACATATATATGGAGCAGCACTGTCAAGATGATAAAAGTGACATCCACATTGGATCTACTTACTCACGATATCCAAACTGGATATGGACTAGCTGCCTCTTTATATGGAATGCAGAATCAGAGTTTAACCTGTGGCTTTGTTCTCTACAACTCTTACAGATCTGAAGATTACAGAAGTAAAGCATGTCACTTTGTAGTGTGCCCCTTGAGTACATTCTTCAAGACCTGACTCAAGTTGTGTTTTGTTAACAGTCTAAACACTGATACTGTATTCTCTTCCTGACTTATGGCATGGGTGTACATCGTAAGGTTAACTTTCTTAACCTGGCATATACCAGGTTTTCCACCAATGACTCTTTATGACTAATAAGAATTGTTTGGGGCTGCAGTAGGCCAGGGGGTAAGTTTCCTTTGCAATTGTGCAAGTATTCCATTCCTCAATAAACATTCAATTTGTTTATTCACTCACTTATCTACACTTACATAAATTATAGCTTTATGGACTATTCATTGGCTCATTATTACTGCCTTTATCTTAATGTCCAATTGTTCCTGTTTCTCAATGGCAGCCTTTTCAACTTGATCTCTTAGTCATTTTCACTGCTCAGACACAATATCCCTCACGGTATAGCAAAAGTCCCAGGCAGCATATTTTATCTCACTTAGCCAAGCTGACCAGCTTTCCTGGACCACCAGTTTATGTTGCATAGACATAGTCATTAGAAGCTAAGATCTGGGTGCTATTTGTGTTCTCTGATACCGAGATCATCTTTTTTCCAAGTTTCTCTTCATGGATGAAGCAGGAATACACATCTGTGAACACAGGCCCTGACCTGGATCGTTTCAATTTTTATCCAGGTGTTTATGATTATCCACATATTATGGTAAGTTGCTGTGTTCTGCTTCAACCTGAAAGTGTGAGTCTTAAACTCAGTGTCTTGGTTACCATGCCAACAGCAACTAATCCCTTCTCTTCTCTCTGAGTCTATTTACTTACTCAACCAAGCCTGTTTTTTGTAACTAATGTCTCCTCATGGGACGCTGGTCATCCAAAAGGATGTGCATCTCACTTTTCTCATGTTCTGAACCAAGTGAGATTGAACCACTTAAGGAATCCTTCTTTATCCAGGTTAGTCCCTGATACCATGCAACAAAGCATGGCCCCACTAATAAAACTTGGCTACTCTGTCTTGGTTCTCCCGCTGCATGTATGCTCCAGAAGTGGTACAAGGGTAGAATTCTACAGCTGGCCTCATGAGGATATCCTTCATATAGTGATAGACTTCTAGTGCCTGTACCGCAAGCATTGTCAACATTACAGGAATCTCATTTGAGTACCACCATCATATATCAGGTTATCTCCCAAGGTAGACTTCTTCCACACCCTATTTGGGCTTAAAAATCTCAATTTAGACAGTTATCATGTGAGCATGTCTTCTTCACCCTACTGTGCTGTGATGCTCTGGTTTGGACCTGATCCATGGATCTGCTGGTTGTCATTCTCACCCTTCTTGGGTTTTCATAGTCTGTACCAGACATGATTACTATTCAGTGCATACATGATTTTTAATTGTTGTTGGGAACAAGTACTTTATAGCACTTTATAGAGACATTACTCTTAACACTGCTTGGTTGATGACATCTTATTCAAGAACATTCCAAATAATGGATGGTCCCTTAGCTCTGCTGGTCCTCTGAGATGTTGATACACACATATTATTCACAGCTTTCCAATTCTGTTTAGGCCTCAATAATACATGCCAAACTGGCCCTCCACTGTGATAGCTGTTTCCCCTCATAGACTTCTTAGAACCAGGTAATATACCTCACCTGAATGGGCTACTTCCTGAAATCTTTTGTATTTAATATAGATGTCTAGCCATGGTCTTACACAAATACCTACTTTGCTATACCAGTGGCCTGAGACTTACAATGGGGCCGTCACAATAAGGAAGCATTCATACTTCCCTCAGCTCTGGGTTCTGGCACAGCTGAATGGGTACCATCCAATACCCATTTAAGGTTTAAGGTTTAATTGACTTAAAATAGCACTTCAATAGGCTTTATAACAATTTAATTTATAAGACAGTAGTGTGCACTAATCAGTCCTTTCAGTATACTGTAAACACATAGACATACTCATGAATACCCCAAAATAATAATCTTAGTGTACAATAAAAAGAAAAAAAAGAAATGACCATATATTGTCCTAATTATTCTATCAACAAACTGAGTTTTATCCCATGCTGTCTGATGCACAGAGTGACCAATTAACAACTGATGGAATCAACTATCATGACAATTACATTAACCGAGTTAATAAATTTGCAGTTCTGTCTTTGGAAAGAACAAGGTTAACTCTTTTACTTTTACTTTTCTGTCTGTTAGTCTATTTGGGAAGAACCTTCTCTTCCATACAGTGTTCATATCAGGGACTGGTTCTTTCCTTTATCGGCATAGGAATAATCCACCTTCCCATGTCTGGATTCTGTCCTTATATATCAGACAAGGCTATAGGGGAGGAAGGGCTTGGTACATTCATGTGTTCTGTTGCCTGGAACTTTACACCTGAACCAGAGTCCTTTGACCTATGAGGCTCATTGAGAAGCTCCTCAGTGGATGGGCCTGACCAATGGTACCTACAAAGACCATTGTTTGGATTCTGTTCTCATTCTTTGTGTGGAGAGTTTCATTTGTTTTCCTTTAGATCTCAGTTGCTGAACCTTGAAAATAGAGTACGCAGCCAGGGTGGTGGTGGCACACACCTTTAATCCCAGCACTTGGTAGGAAGACGTAGGCTGATTTCTGAGTTCAAGGCCAGCCTGATCTACAGAGTGAGTTCCAGGACAGCCAGGGCTACACAGAGAAACCCTGTCTCAAAAAAAACAAAAACAACAACAACAACAAAAAGAAAATAGAGTAGCCAATTGTTGAACCTCTAAGGTCTCAGGTCCCATTGGTGCCTATGAAACTACTGCAGATGTTGGAAATTGATCCAAAAAAAAAAATTGACCTGGAAGAATTCATCCTTTTGGGGATAAGGAACCAGTTATTGAATTTCCTGAAAGCCTTAGTTAGCTTATTGAGAAATAGGGAAGGATTGTCTTTTCTTCATTATGTGTCCTTTCTGATCTTGTCATACTTAGCAGATTTGATAAATACTTTTTCTGCAATGAGGGTTTCTACCATATCAAGAACCAGCCTCAGCTTGGAGAAGGGTTCTGAGAGAAGGATTTTTTTTTTTTATTACATGAGAGTTATATTTTATTATGACTTTATTTTGCAGGTTGAAAAATGCCTCATTGGATGTAAAACATATGCTTAAAAATGAAACGGAGTCAGATATCACTGCTGATCTCAGAAAGAAGCTCCATCGGGCTAAGAAGAAATGACAACTAAGTACAATCCAGAGGTAGAATTTATTTTCCTCCCATGTAATATAAAAAGTTGAGTTTCTGCCACGTGTAGTGGCACACACTTAGTTCCAGCTCTTGGGGGGGCAGAAGCAGGTGAATTTCTGACTTGAGGCCAACCTGATCTACAGAGTGAGTTCCAGGACAGCCAGGGCTACACAGAGAAACCCTGTCTTGAATTCTGCCCTTCCAAAAATGTTGAATTTCCTGCCGTTTTTGGTTTTATTTCATATTAGAAACAACATTTAACCTTGGTCACTACATCATTCTTAGCTTCAAAGGAAATTGCAATAAAGAAAACACTTTTATACAGCCGAATTGTATAGGGATATTTAAGTTGAACTTTAGTCAATTGTATTTATTTGTATGCTGTCTTAAATGTATTTTAAGTAGTTAGTTAAAACATTTTACTCTTTTTTTGTGTGTGAGAGAGTACATGTGTCATAGTCCTCATGTGAAGGGTAGAGGGTAACTTGTGGCACCTTGTTTGGCTGAGTAGATTATGTCAACTTGATACAAGCTAGAGTTATTTGAGAGTTAGAAAATGCCTCTGTAAGATCTGGCTACAGAACATTTTCTTTTTTTCTTCAATTTATCTGAATTTATTAACATTTAAAAACATATTTTAGCCGGGCGGTGGTGGCGCACGCCTTTAATCCCAGTACTTGGGAGGCAGAGGCAGGC
>NW_022196905.1:22314605-22340650 GCF_008632895.1 Mastomys coucha
TTCTTTAAAATTTATAAAATAGTATAACAATAAAAATGAGTATTATAAAAGTTGTTTAATATAAAAGAACAATCCATTTAACAGTCTTATGTAGATGCTTGTCTACAATACTGAAAATACATATGTTTTTCTCAATATAAATTTTAAATAACTCCAAATGTATTATAACTGTATATTTCAAAATAATACATCACTATTAATATTTTCTTAAATGAACATAAATACATAAAGTGTTTTTGTTTGTTTGTTTGTTTGTTTTATATTTAGTAGAGCTTAAAATCTTGGCTCTTACTGTGGTAACTTGATACAAGAGTTACAAACGTCAAGCAAAGCATTCAGTCTTACTCTTTGTTGTTCTCTTACAAAACCCCTCCCAATTTAATTGTCTACATTTCTTTTGGGTATATAAATACTTTTAAAATATGTAAGCTGTTCTGAAAATCATAGTATAGTGTAAAAACATGAAATAAACAATACTATTAATAGAGAGGATGAGATAGGAGAAGCAAGATCTCAAGAGAGAAGGAATGTTTATAAGCAGTGAAACAAATGACTCAAAGTCAAATCATTTGCTACAAATTGGCAACCTATATTCTGCTCAAGACAGCTTTCCAGATTTCTTTCTATGTTCTGTTTAAGACAGCTTTCCAGACTACTTTTTGTGTTCTGCTCTGCTTGAGACAGCTTTCTTTCCCTATTCTAAAAACTCCCAGGATAGCTTGTCTCTTGCAGACCAAAAGCCCAGTTTTTATTTACATATCAGTTTAGTCAGTATCCCAGGTTCCCATTATCCCATGAATCAGCATCCCTTGACCTTGATTCTTAGAAAGAGACAGCAAACACAAGCACAGACAATAAGATTGCTTTGTGGGACGCTGCTCTGAAATTAACATTCCTCTCAAGCCTAGGTCTGGACTTGAACTCCTTCTGTCCCAGGCTCACCTTGAAGTCAGGAATCCAGGAGCATTTGTAAACATAAACAAAAATAAATTTAGCAGGATGGGATCTTGCTTTGCAATCACCACTCCCTAAATTTCTTTATTTCCTTTCTTAGTATGTTTCTGACAAGCTGGTTCATAGTACAGCTGCCTCTGTTCCTTTAGATGTGTGAAGCTCCTTATACAATTCATATTGCATCCTTATATTTTGTATAGTTGAGAAGTTATATAGTTTCAAACTCATGTTTTCAGCGTTCTTTCCCACAGCCTTAAGTACTGTCCTGAAGGTCACAGCATTCTGCCATTTTGCTGAGACATAGACACATCCTCACCTCCTAGACTCATGCTCTCTTTGATTATCATAGTTATTAACTTGGCCAAGAGGACATTCCTCAAAACAGGAACATGAAAATATAAAAATATGTACATTATTATACAAACAAGCCTTATGCCTATAGCAATCCTCAACATTTGAGGAGGCCAACACCCTGCTGGCTCTATTCCAGGGGCAGGAAACCATATCATACTATTCCTTACACATGCCCAACCACAACTCTGCACTATCATCATTTTCTCTATATCAATTCCAGCTTGGATATTATAGTCCCAAGTTCTTTGATCTGGGCAAATCTCCCAGAGGAATAATATTTGCATGCTTTCTCATGTTTTTTTCTAGATCATCTATCTTTTTTTCAGCTACACCCTGAATGGTCTGGACAAAGTATAAGTCCTTCCATGTAACAGTCTAAACTAAGGTCTGAAAGTTTCTGGCAAATCAGGATGGGTCCCTGGGAATTTGCTTAGCTTTTTGCATTGTTGATTGCCAGTAAGCAAAAAGAGAACAGGGATTCAGTTGTCTAGATAGTTCCTGTAATGTAAATGCATAGGCATAGGAGTGGAAGAGAGACAGGGAGATCCACTCCTATGCTTGTAAGACATTTCATAATACTCCCTTTGATTCTTATGATATGGATTTAGATGGTATTGTAGATTAAGCCTCTATATTTTGGGCAAACCTCAGCACCATATAGCTCAGTTACTGCACTGGTGTGAGTCTCCAGTGGGATTATGGCACCCTATATCTCAGGGTCAGCCCAGCAGCCGTAGATCTGCACAAGCTTCTTAGTTGAAAAACTAAGGTTTCCTATTGCCTTTTATATCTTATGTCAATAAAGACCAGATTAGAAGTTTTCTGTTCATGCTGCTTAGTTTCCCATGCCACTGTGTCATATCTACTCAGGAATCTCTTTGCATACCTTAGCTGAGACCAGTGTCTCACTTCATAATTACAAAATATGTACCTATTCCATATTTAAACTAAAGCTGGGAATTGTCACTTTAGTATGTTTTTGACATCTCAAGGAAGAATTGAAAATGACTCACTAAATTTGCATTTTCTTTGTGTGCGTAGTTTACCTGTGGCAGATTGCTGTCTATCATCGGGGTAGAACATTTCATACCAAGATGTCATGTGTCTTTCCAGTACCAAAAGCATCATGCCCAACAACTAGGCATTCTTCAGCTCTTTGCTGTTGTTGTATAGGTGACCACATTTTCTACAAACTTCAAGATAAGATCATAGTTTTTTCCAAACTTAACACAACTCTAGTTCTTTGATTCACTGTACTTTGAATCAAAAGTTAGATATATGATAAGATTTTCAAAATTTGATAAAATTAGTTCATCTTAGTTGAACAAATAATGGGGAATTGTGCTTCTTGAATCCATTGATTTTGAAATAGCTTTGGCTTGACACGTTAAAAATGACCTCTGAGAAAACTGTGAGCAAGTTCATGGAAAAACATAATACCCCGGTTTTGGAAGACAATTGCCAATGACGATCACAAAGAGGATCACAAAGACAAATGAAAATTATAAGACTTCTTTCCCTGTCATAAACATCCCTATTTTAATAATGTCCAGTTGTTGCTTACAGAAAATGAAGGCTATTCTGTGGTAGGGCTGGGTGCCCATGCAGGCAGATGCCCAGCACTTAACACAGACAGGACAAGTTGTTCTAGTTTGTTTGGTTTAAATGGCTTCTCTCACTTCAGTGAATAAAGGAAAAATAAGATCAGGGCAGAGTGTGTGAGAAGCTTGTTAACAATGCAGGCCTGGGTGATTTTGGGAAAGAGCGATGACAGCAGGGCTCTGTGTCCTTTCAAGATGCACCACAAGAGCACAGGATGCTATGGGTGCTTCCAAGGATTGCTAGTGTCACAATGCAGCATCATGTGAGGGTAAAACTTCTGTTAGAGGAAGCATCTTAGGACAGAGATAGGCATAGACAAGCCATCGACTTCAGTTTTGGCTGAACTGTATTTCTCTCTTCAGTTTTATTGGATTTATTGTTATGTGTCTGACTAAAAAAGAAGGAAGAAGATTAAAGAGATTCTGTTCCTTTTTTAAAAACTCTAGTGACAAAATGCAGGATATGAAACAATGTACAGCTCTCAATGGAATTTCTGTCAAACATTTACATGGTAGAACCAGTGAATATAGAGTCAGGCAGAATCTTAGCACCTTCATAACACACACACACACATGCACACACACACGCACACACACACACACATCCACAACATATATACACACTTGTATACACATGCATTCATATGCATACTTACATATACATGCTCACTCATACCCACCCACATGTTCACACATACACTCACTTATATACTCAAATACACACATATGCATGCACTCATGCTACACTCACACACACACACCACACATACATACTCAATACCCACACTCATACCACACACACATAAACACCTTATAACAAGGGTATTTATTTATTAATACAACCCCCTCTCCTGTTTGTTCACAGGGACCTTGTGATTTTTCTAAACCAAATGCTCACGGCCATTATCCTCTGACAGATGTCATGCTAGAGCTCTTAAGAGCAAATGCTTCTTCTTGAGCCTTGGAGATCTCACCATTAGTTTCAATAATAAAGGAACTTCTGGGTTTTCCTCAGTTGTTGGTTCTGACACATTATTGTGAGCACCCACACTGCCTATGGCTTTCACAATCTCTTAAGGCTTAAGCCTTAAGAAAACTCAGTTTTCTCCAATGAAGTCTCACTGTATCAAACACTCCAGGCAGGCCTTATGGCCAGGACTAGTTGATCAATATAAAATGAGCTCATTGGTACTTTTGTGAACTTTGGTTTCATTTTACTTCGTTGTAAGCATTTTGATCTTATTCATCTTTTGTTTGTTTCTTTTGGTGTTCATATTCTTTTGGGGGGTGGATTTTTAGTTTTTGCTTTTTTGTTTTTGTTTTGAGAAATAGAATGAAAGAGAGAATGTGGTAGACAAGGAGAAAGGGGGAGGCAGAGAAAGAAGAGGACATAAAGTTGGATAGGTAGGGAGATGGGAAGGTTCTGGAAGAAGTTTGGAAAAAGAAAACATGAGCAACATACACTGTATAAAAATATTTAATAAAAAGAAAGATAAATGTTCTATGCTGGTATGGAGAGTGGTTAGGGAGATGGCTCAGAGATTAAGAGCACTTGCTTGTCTTTTCAGAGAATTCAAATTCAGTTTCCAGCACCTACATTGGGCCACTCACAACCACTTGTAACTGCAGCTTTAGGGAATTTGATACCATTTTCTGATTTCCATAGGCATTGACACACATATCATATTTACAAGCTCATACCTGTGAATACACAGACACACATGAAGATGCACACACGCTCATTCATGTAAGTACAAATGCACACACATGCAACATATGCACAGACACACAGGCATGTGCACTGTGCTGGAGAGATGGCTCAATAGTTAAAAGCATTTGCTGATTCTATAGAAGACTCAATTCTAGTTTCCAGCACATGTCAGGCAGCTCACAACTTGCAACTCCTCCTCTAACTTGTACTAGGAATCTGATGCTTCGTTTGGCATCCGAAGGTAGACATATATGCACATACATACAGAAACATACACACAAACAAAAAAAATTTAAATGTCCCACTGGAGCTCACACATACTACAGGTATGATTGTGAGTGTGGACAAGGAACACAGGGGAAAGTGTCTGGAGCTTCAAATTAACTTAAAAAAAAGTGACTGGCAAACCTACCACTGGGTATATATTGTCTGAAGAAATTGAAATTAATGATCTTTACACTCATCCTGAGTATAAACTTTTTGCAATAATCAAGCTATAAACATAGCCAAGGCATACATCAATGGATCAACCGAATAAAAATGTGGTATGAGTACCCCAATGAGTATTATCTGAGCATAAAGAATGAAGATGAAATCCTACCAGTTATGGCAACATACTAGAGGACAGTATGTTAAGTGAAATAAGCCAGGGGAAAAAGAAATATGCAAGGTATCACTCTTTGGATGTGAAAGCAGTTAATGAATGATGTAGAAGAGAGCAGCATACAGGTCAGCAGAGAACAAAAGAGATCAGAGAGGGAGCAGAGCAGGCTCCTAAAGCAGCAGGGGAGTTCTGACGTTCTGCACAACAGGACAACTTCAGTCTAAAATGAGTTACTCATTCAAATTAATGGCAGAAATGGCAATACTGCCATTAATGGCATTAATTAAATGGCAACACTGCCATTTCTCCAGGCTATGGAGATGCTAGTTATGTTCCTCTGATCATCATACACTAGAGGTACCCGATGAATTTATACATAGTATCAGACAGCCCAGAAGTAAGGGCAAATATTATGTCTATTAAGTAATAAAAACTAAATGCCCCTGTTACTTCCAGCCTACCTCTGATCACATCTATGGTATTCCATGTACCTAAATGTGTGGTTGAAAAAGAGCAGAGAAGAAGAGGACTGTCTAAGCAGGAGCCTGTGCCTGCCTGTGTTCATACAGGTTTATGATTACTTTACACACTGAAGTGTTGTGGCATTTGTGTTTTTAGAAAATGGCTCTGCTTCATTCGTGGCTTCAGTAGGCTATCACTGCCCTGGTGCAGGTTGAAAATACACTGTACTTCTTCAAAACATGATTGAAGTCAGTTTTGTTTCTTCCTGTCTTTGTGGTAATTACTTGGAGAGTCTTCCTCACTTGTCCTTATTCTCACATAATTTAAATGTTAACCAACAAGTGACCACGGTGTATCTGTGAGGAACCCGGATACCTTTTTGGCTGATCCAGGTGAGACACATCCCCTCACACAGTGAGTAACAGAAGCAGGATCCTTGCTTACAGAAAGGCAGCAGAAACTATGGAAGCCTGGGCTGGAAAGGCTCAGAAAGCTGCAGGCACAGAGGGGCTGTGACAGAGTTAGAGATGGCTTTCTCTGTGTGGTGCTTCTCCACACCTGGCTGTGGAACCCTAAGGGGCAGGGCCCCTTGGATTTCAACCCAGAATACTGTGGGTCTTTTGGCTAGTTTTAATGGGGGGCTTGCTTCTGGGGTGAGATAACTGTTATGATTGGCTTCCCATCACAGGATGCTGTTTTATTCACATCCTTTAGTGTGTTCAAAGACCCCAGGGACCTGTTTCAGCAACCCCATAATACTGTGTCACAACCTTTTTCATCTGTCTTTTATTTTTCTCATAAAGTCTATAACTAGCCATCCATGAGTGTAGCATCTTTTAACAGGTATAGCCCTGTCATCCATGTGCCCACTCCCAATTCTGTACCTGACATCTTTAATTTTGTGTCTCAGAAGCACCACCTTCCCCTAACTATTTACTCTAGTTCTCATAAAAGAAACCACAAAACAGTCAAAGGCCTTTTGTTATTGTAAAGTGAAGCCAGAGAAAATGAAAAGTAAAACAAACCTCTAAACTAACACTGAGTGTGGCGATCAATAATTCATCACAGAAAAACATCCCTGATTTTCTGGGATCAATCATCCTTCTGGAGCCTCAGCGATCCTCCCTCTAAATGGATGCCGTCCTCAGCGATCCTCCCTCTAAATGGATGCCGTCCTCAGCGATCCTCCCTCTAAATGGATGCCGTCCCAGAAGCTAAGCTTTGCTTGTACATGGCTTGACTTTACTTGAATAACAAAGGATATGTTATTTCATGTGTGCAGTCTTCTCTGTAATATTATACTGATGAGTCCTGTCTAAATTATCCCACATCCAAGCAGTTTGTTCCCTCATTCTGTGCTGGGGACTCTCCCTTTGTCTGAGTATACCACAATGAATTCCCTCCCTCTATAAAGGTCTGTAGACATCTGGGTTGTTTCTGAAGTTGGGCTCTTACAAATAACGCTTTAATTAACATTCGTTTATGTGTCTCTTGATGCAGATGTGATGTGTTTCTCTTGGGCACATGCCTACCGGAAGTGGAGTTTCTGGGTCTTAGGAAAGGTTTACTTCTAAATTTAGTAGTGATTACCAAACTCTTTTCTAAAGACACTGTGTTAATTCTCATCCCCCTCAAAGTTTATCACCCTCTTAAAAACCAGTTTTTCTCTATTTGATGTTCTTTTACTGCTTATAATTTATACTGTGGAAATTTTCAATTGTAGGCTCATGTTTTAAGAGTTGCAAAGAAATTCCCAAAGTAGCTGTAGCTTTTTTAAAAAAAAAATTAAATTAACTTTAAAAGTTTAATATTTACACATCTTCCCTCAAATTCATAAACATTCTTTTTCTCTAGCACACACGTATGTATGTGTGTACATATATATCTAATTCAGATGGCTGTGTTGTTGAGATTCCCATGGGCTCAGCCTCCCCTGCACCCTTTTATCCTGTCTGTAGAGAGCTTAAATTCAAGGAGATTATTTTCTAGGAACTATCTATGCCTTTGTGCTTAAGGTGGTTAGATTTTCTGACCTGGATTTTATTACTGTTGTTTTCCATTACTGTTTGTTTGTACCGAGGGTACCTGTGAGAAATAATGTTAAGAATATTTTGTGAATTTAATAATGGGGTATTTTTCTCTGTGAGACTTTGCTCATTTTGATCTGACAAGGTTCTTATGGTCTTAGATGATGTGATTCTCTGTTCTTCCACTTTAATTCATGCAGTACTAATAAACATGTGGTTTTGTTTGACTTTTTGTTTGCATTCTTTTTCTCACCTGCCTACTTTTCCTTCTCCTATGGGAAGAAACTGTGAGGGAAACAACTATAAGACTTTCTAGTTCAAATTTGTATTTTTGTTGTTGTTGTTGTTGTTGTGCAGTTATGTTTGCTATGGCAAATTAATATATTTTTGAAGACAGTTGGTCTTAAAACCTCTGATGGTTTGAAAATACTTGGCCCATGGAGAAAAAAAATTAAAGAAACAACATGCTTTACAATAGGCATGATGTATAAAAAATATCTTGGTGTAACTCTGACCGAGCAAGTGAAAGATCTATATGACAAGAACTTCAAGTCTCTGAAGAAAGAAATTAGGAAGATATCAGAAGATGGAAATATCTCCCATGTTCATGGATTGCTAGGATTAGCATAGTAAAAATGTCTATCTTACTAAAAGCAATTTACAAATTCAATGCAATCCCCATCAAAATTACAACACAATTTTTTATAGACCTTGAAAGAGCAATTCTAAGCTTCATTTGGAAAAACAAAAAACCTAGGATAGCCAAAGTATTCTTAAACAATAAAAGAATTTTGGGAGGAAATGCAAATCAAAACAACCCTGAGATTCCTCCTCACACTAGTCAGAATGGCTAAGATCAAAAACTCAGGTGACAGCAGATGCTGGCAAGGTTGTGGAAAAAGAAGAATACTCCGTCATTGCTGGTGAGATACTACCTGAGGACCCAGCAGTACTACTCCTGGGCATATACCCAGAAGATGCACCAACATTGTATTAGTCAGGGTTTCTATTCCTGAACAAATATCATGACCAAGAAGCAAGTTGGGGAGGAAAGGGTTTATTGAGCTTACACTTCCACACTGCTGTTGATTGCCAGAGGAAGTCAGGACTAGAACTCAAGCAGGTCAGGAAGCAGGAGCTAACACAGAGACTATGAAGAGATGTTCCTTACTGGCTTGCTTCCCCTGGCTTGCTCAGCCTGCTCTCTTATAGAACCTAAGACTTCCAGCCCAGGGATGGCACCACCCACAAGGGGCCCTACCCCCTTGATCACTAATTCAGAAAATGCCCCACAGCTGGATCTCATGGAGGCACTTCCATAACTGAAACTCCCTTCTCTATGATAACTCCAGCCTGTGTCAATTTGACACAAAACCAGCCAGTACAAACGTGTAATAAAGACACATGCTCCAGTATGCTCATAGCAGCTTTATTTATAATAGCCAGAAGCTGGAAATAACCCAGATGTCCTTCAACAGAGGAATGGATACAGAAAATGTGGTACCTTTACACAATGGAGTACTACTCAGCCATTAAAAACAATGAATTTATGAAATTCTTAGGGAAATGGATGGATCTGGAGAATATCATCCTGAGTGAGTTAACACAGTCACAAAAGAACACACATGGTATGCACTCACTGATAAGTGGATATTAGCCTAGAAGCTTGGAATACCCAAGATACAATTGACAAACCACAAGAAATTCAAGAAGGAAGGCCAAAGTGTGGGTACTTCGACCCTTCTTAGAAGGGGGAACAAAATACCCATGGAAGGAGCTACAAAGTGTGGAGCAGAGACTGAAGGAAGGACAATCCAGAGACTTCCCCACCTGGGGATCCATCCCATATACAATCACCAAACCAGACACTATTATGGATGCCAACAAGTGCTTGCTGACAGGAACCTGATATAGCAGTCTCTTGAGAGAATCTGCCACTGCTTGACAAATACAGAAGTGGATGCTCACAGCCGTCCATTGGACTGAGCACAGGGTCCCCAATGAAGGAGCTAGAGAAAGGACTCAAGGAGCTGAAGGGGTGTGCAGGCCCATAGGAGGAACAACAATATGAACTAACCAGTAACTCCAGAGACTAAACCACCAACCAAAGAGTACACATTCTGAGTCTCACGACTCCAGCTGCATATGTAGCAGAGGATGGCCTAGTCAGTCATCAATGAGAGGAGAGGCCCTTGGTCCTGTGAAGGTTTTATGCCCCAGTGTAGGGGAGTGCCAGGGCCAAGAAGCAGGAGAGGGTGGGTTGGTGAGTAGGGTGAGGGGGAGGGAATAGGGGTTATTTAGGAGGGGAAACCAGGAAAGAGGAGAACATTTGAAATGTAAATAAAGAAAACATCTAATAAAAAAAGACTATCAACTTTGAACTATTGAAGGGGGGAAGGTACCTGGGAAGGACTTGGGGGAAGAAAAGTAGTGGAAAGAGTGATTTAATTCTGCTTTAATTAAAAATGTTTAAATGCAAATGAAGAAATAATACATTTATATTATAAAAAGTCAAAAAACAAAACAAACAAACAAAAAACAATTAGATTCTCAGATTATAATGAAACTAAAAACCTATTCCATGAAAGAAACTGGAAACAAGCAAATACAAGAGTAAAAGGTATGTTGTCAAATAACATGGGTCTGAGAAATCTCAACAAGTAAAGTTATTTTAAACTAGCTGAAAGTAAAAATGCAACTTATCCAAATTGGTTGAATAGAAAGCAGTGACTCGAGGCTAAACAGTTATAGTTTATGAATCATAAATTAAACTGTATTAGAAAGGAGGAAAGAGCTGTGTTTAGTGTTTCATCTACTATGTAAATTAGACCAATTTCAAGCTAAACAACAGAAGAAAATAAATGATGAAAACTATAGCCCAAGTCAGTAAAATGAAAATTGTTTATTAATTAAGGGGCTAGGAATTTAGAATATGTTTCTTGGAAATGACTACAAGAATAGCTATACATGTGGCCCAACTAGCCTAGAAAACCCAAAATATCAGCAGAAAAATTAAAAAGGAAGTTAGTACTCCTGATGTCATAGACAACACATGAATCAAAAGTAAACATAAAAATTGTGGAACTGTATACTTTAAAATAAAATAGACCAATCCTGTGAAATGTAGAAACTCCAAAATTTACTCAAGGAAATGGGTATTATAAGTAGATCTATATCTGTAAAAGAAATGGGATGATAATTGGGCTCTCCATAGAGGGGAAACATTAGCTGGGTTGATCTTAGCAAACTGGGTGAAATTGAAATTCTGGTTTTGAAAAATATGCTCTTGATAGAATGAAAAGAAACAATTTGGATAAAAGAATTATAAATAAGGACCAGTGAGATGCTCAGAGGGTAAAGGCACTTACCTCCAAGCCTGACAACCAGAGTTCAACTGCAGAATCCACAAGGTATAAAGAGAGAATCTTCTACTGCACATTGTCCTCTGACTTCCACATGTGTGTTGTGCATCTACACACACGCACACACACACAAATGTAAATGAATTATAAATAAAATGTAGTAGGAGTCCTAAAATTCAATAATAGGAAGAGCAAAACTCATTGGGCAAAAGTCTGAATGCAAACCTCATCCAGCCAAGGGCTGTTGATTCTAGAACAGGGGTGAAGGTAAATGCTGCCTGTGGTAGCCAGATTTTCTTGGAAGAAGAGTTTATAGACTCTAAGCAGAGGTAGTTAGAATGATCCTTGTATTAGTTTAAATTAATACATGGCTTAGTTTAAACACTGGTGTAAAAAGATAAAAATCTATAAATGTATGTATATGCATGTAGCAATCTATACATATATTTTTCTCAGTCTTCAGATGTGAATGACTGGAGGCAATAGGGCGTTAACACAAGATGTACAACTGGAGCCTACATTGTAATCTGATTCTGAAATCTGTAATCTAGAACTCAGGCAGGAACTAGAAATGATGATCATGGCATGGCTTGTAGTACCTGGAAATAAGAAAGTTATCAAAGACAGACTAACACAAAGAAGTTCCCCATCAATGACATTGTAATAGATGGCCACAGAAGTTACCAAAGAAGCTTCCAACTCAACAAAATCGGGGCAATTTGACCATAAAATGTAGTATTATTTTATAACCCATTATAAAAATAAACACAAATGAGTTAATATTGATTCATTCAAGAAATAATTAAAGAGAGAAATTCACAGAGAATACTTTGGTTTGAATATTAAATTTCTTCATAGACCATGTGTTGAAAGTTTGGTTACCAATCTGTGGTGCTACTAGGAGGTGGTGGAAGCCTTAGGAGGTGGGGCTAATGAGTGATAGTTCAGGTCATAGAAGGCATGGCCTTGAGAAGGGTGATGTGACCCTCGTTGCATTCCTTAGTGGCTGTCATGAAACAGACAGGATGGTACTTTATCCTATGCCATAAAACCAGTAACTTTCAACCTGTGAGTATCAATCTCTGTGGGATGGCAACATATCAGTTATCCTGCCTATCAGATGATTACTTAATGATTTATAACAGTAGCAAAATGACAGTTATGAAGTAGCAACAAAATAATAGATTTTATGGTTTGAGGAGAAACTGTATTAAATGGTTACAGCATTAGAACCACTGGCCTACACCAATGATGCTCTGTCATCACATAATTTAAAAGCAACAGGCAATTGACCATGGAATGAAACCCCAAAAGAACCAACACAATATTTTTCCCCCATGAATTCATTACCTTGGGTCTTCTGTCATAGTGGGTAGAAAGTTGACTGAGAAAGAGAGACAATCCTCTAATGAAGAACTGTGTGCAATCTGTAGATACTATATATTCTATATAGATATTACTATTAAGAAAAAAGAAGTATAAATCCTGACATTTTAAATGAGGGTGGATGTAAAGAGAATGATGAAAGGAGAATATTATGGGAAGAAGAATTGGAAGAGTAACTTTTCATGGGAAAGAAACCTGAAATCATATCTTCCAGGTGACCAAAGGCAGTAGCAATGGTCATATAGGGTCTTGTGCAATTGATAAAACATGAGTGTAGAAGTTTACCTCCATTGTATTTGTCCTCAAAACTCATTATTTTAGTAGAAATATGATCAAAATATCACACAAATATTTCAAAAGTATTTCAATATAAAATAATTGCCCAGTATGTTTGTTTGATGTGAAGTTATCAAAATACAAAGAGTTTGAGATATTGTCTGAGGCAAAAGGACCCTGGATCAGGAAAAGGACATCAGGTAAAAACTAAGGAATTCAGTATACTTTACTACACAACAGCACATCCATACCAAGATATTAATCACAACGAACATGACATTTAAATACAAGACTTGAACGGTAGAAAAAAAGTTGTCTGTGCTTATAGGTAGCTCCAAATGCTCTGACCTATCTTTTTATGTTTCCTGAAAGTCCAACATCTTCTACAATAAATTTATTATTTTTAAAATGTGGGTCTTTTTTTAAAAACAGATCTTGCTATGCTGTCCATCTTGGTCTGGAATTCCTGTGTTCAAGTGATAGCATACCTCATCTTATGTATCTAGGCAGGTGACATGACATTCAGCTAGCAAGGCTTACTAATGAGGAATGGGCGGTCTTAGGAATATTGTTGAGTCAGCTGCTATGCATTTCTGTTAGATGTCTTCACCAAGTTGAGCCTTGATGATGGCTAGAGTGGTGCTTTCCTTTGTACCTTGTTTCTTTTGTTGTCTTCTAAAGGTAGAAATGTCCCTTGTCACATGATTTTTGTGATTCCCAAACACTTCACTGTGTGCTAACCACAAAGCAACAAGGGCAATGACAGGGCATTTCTGTGCCACAAAATGGAATGATTTAGACTAGAACTTTGACAAGAAACATTGGAGGAGGAACCTGGCCTTTTTCTGTAATGTACTGAGAAACAATTTGTGGTAGCACCTCTGCTCATGAGTGTCTTCTGGATTCCCTTCTTGTCGAGTACCAGTGATTTTGATGTCATAAGAGCAAAATACTTGCTTTAAAGGAAATGACATTATCTGAGATGGCTGGAGATACTTCCTTGTCTGTGTTGACATGAACATGGGGCAGATTTTACTCCAGGTGGGTTTCAGTTAATTTGATCTTCAAGGATCCTGAGAGTTTCTCTGAGCCTCAGTACCACCTTCTCTCATCTGTTAACCCAACTTTTCACTGAACAACTGTCCTACATGTCAGAATCATAAGAGGGACCATCATACTTAGATGGGCAAGTAAGTATTCTCTAATATCATCCCATTATATTTAAATACATTTTAGAAATACATTTGTATTGCCAAACAAGCATTCCCACCCAATCCAGGAATCAAGTGCAACAGTCCAGGCTAATTGTGGATGATGGGTAGAATCTAAATGAATAACTGAAATGGTCTTCAGAGCATGTAAAACTAGCCAAGAAAACATGGACTAATGAGATGCTGAACTCTTGTGAAATTTTAGGGTGTCTGTAGAAGTACTAGGAGATCAGAATCAAACTGAGTTGAAAAGTGGCGAGCCTTATTGGTTCCAGTAGTGGGCTTCTCAAGTCTACATGTAGCTTCCTCAGTCCCATGGCTGTGTCTATTTTCTGATTTTCACAGCTTGATTTTTCTGAGCTCGTTTCAGTTTTAGGCTAAGGGTAAAATAATTCCAGTGGTCTCAGCGTGTAGATCTATCCAATACCATTTCTAGAAGAAAAAAGACCATATTTGTTTATGATGAAGAGATAGTTTCCCATAGTATTTAGAAACTTTCCCTCCTAATGTCTTGTGAGATTTTATCATTGTCTTCATCTTTGAGGAATACATTCTTCATCTTTGGGGAATTTCCAGGGAACATGATTACCCATTGCCCATCCCAGGTCGTGTATATGGGACTATAAGAACAAGACTTTCAGAATTGGGGATTAGCTTTCATATGTACACATGATTAACACTAAAGATATCCTCCTTTGCTTGTTTTCAGACTGATGGAACATCCTGAAGTTTCATCTAGTTATTGCATTCCTAGACAGGAGTATAGACTGTGTCCCTGTAATGTCAGCAGCCATAATCCTCTCACTGTAAAAATCCACCCTGAGAAGCTCAGTGTGAAATGGTGTTGAAGGATCAGGTAGGATTATCAAAGCTACCTGCTCCTAACACAACCTGAAAAAACAAAACTCGGGTTACTGGTTGCTACTAGGCTCCAGGTGCACAGTCAGTAACTTGGGCAAACCTGGTCTCCCAGTTCCCCTTGCTCTGAGAATCTCTGCTGACCTGTGGCCTGCATGCCAGTCCTGTATCCAGTGGCCTCCTGAACTATGATATAGCAGCCTGACTCTTACTGCTATTGATTGTGCCAACAGTGCTATTAGACAGTGAGTCATCTTTGGGCTGCATAAGTCATCCCTGGAGGTACTTTGACAGGTTGTGTCATTTAAAGGCTATTTACTTTTAGTAATCTGATGATCCTTTGTTGTGGGAAATATTAAAAAAGAAATGGCTTGTTCCCTCACTTGTGCCAGCTACTCTCAGCCCTGGTGGGCTGGCCGGCCTGTTCTTATCTCGTGGAGACTCACTGGCCCAGAGCTCCTGAAATGTCTCCACCTAGCTCAATAAGTCCCCTACCCCATGCTTCAAATCCCCCATGGCCTTTGTGGTATACCTCAGGGCAAATCCACATTTTGCCACAGTACCATGTGAAGGAAAACACAACACAAACTTAGGTCAGAAATGACCGGTAACTCAAACACTGGGCACAGCAGCTAAAATCCTAATCTTGTAAGCCTTTTTAAATCTAAATCCTCTAGTAGCAAATCCTAATAGATCAGCCATTGAAACTGGGAGATACTCATAGCTGCATCTTGTCCTCATGCTATCCCAGTCCAAAAGGGCCCTCCCTCTCTCTCTCTCTCTCTCTCTCTCTCTCTCTCTCTCTCTCTCTCTCTCTCTCTCTCTCTCTGTCTCTCTGTCTCTCTCTCTCCCTCCAGCTTCCTCTCTTCCGCTATCTAACCAGGAAGTCCTGCCTTCTCACCCAGTGACTGGCTCCTTTATTCATTAAGCAATTGGTTCACAAGAAGTCGCATAGGTATGGGCCGCAGCCCCTCCCAGGAGAGCAGAATTAGCATCAAAATACAAATAGCTTTAGGCCCATCCACAACAATACTTTCTACCTGTTCCTTTGAGTCTGGGAATTTTTGTTTCTTAGCAACAAGTCCTTGCTACTTGTCCCCTGGAATTAGATTCATTAGACTGTTTTCTTTCAATATCTATTACAGGATATTGAGGAGAAAAAAGTCTTCAATTAGGATGTGTCCTAGTTAGCTTAGGCTGTCAACTTGACATCACCTAGGGTTACATAACCAGGAAAACTCTCTCGCTGAGGAATTGCCAGGATCAGTTTAGCCTGCGGGTACATCTATGGGGTATTGTTATGATTATTAGTTTATTGGGGAGCAAGACCCAACCTATTTTGGTTTACCTACACACGTGGTCCTGGGCTGTATAAGAAAGCTGGCCAAACAGGAATCTGTGGCTCATCCAGCAAGCAACCTTCTTCTATAGTTTCTGCCTCAGGTTCCTGCTTGAGTTTCTGCCCTGACTGCCCTCACTAATAGTCTGTGACCTGGAAGTAACCCTAATAAATCATTTCCTCCCCAAGTTGCTTTTGATCAGAGAGCTTTTTACCATAACAATAGAAAGGAAATTTCAGCAGGTTATTTCTGAATGGCATATTTGAATAGCCCGATTGCCTGGGGCTCTGCCTGGTGGACAGTACAGATAGGAAATATTTGTTCCTGAAGCTCCCATCTATCTTTCCTCTAAACCACTTTTCCTTGAGACCTATCACAGTAGCTTAGTAACCCTCAAAGCTTGCTTCCCTTTCCGTCTTTCAAGTTTTATTCAGGTTGCACACATGCCCTTTCAGACACCCATGGCATGGCAGCTTGTTTCAGCTTCACTCACAGCAAAGATATAAGTTGTTGATACATCTTGGGGAGGATGGTGAGAGTTGGCCCAGCCCCATGTTATAGGAAGCATCCCACTCTGCCTGCATTTACTTCTTGTTAGCCCCACCCTATTAGCCTCGTGTATGATTGTCCTCCTTCCCTGCCTAGAACCCCATTAGTAGGTATCCTCCCAAATGCTTTACCAGAATCACACCATTGCCTGCTTGCCTGGAAGGACATACTTGACACTTCAAATTCTTGCCTCTGAATTCTGCAGTGTAACGGTGATGTCTAGCCCATGACTTGGGGCTTTAATACTTTAATTTCTTGTCTCAACCTGTGGGACCTTCCCTGGTCTCTCAGAGATCCCTCTTTTTTTTAGCTAGCTTGACATTTAGAATCTGTTATGTCAGAATTTCAAGTTCTCCTTTGATATTAAAGTCCACTCTACTGCACTCAATTGATCGTGAGGTTTTGAGATTCAGCTGTTAGAAATCAATAAACAAATGAATATAAATGGTCACAGGTATGAATGAGGTGGACAAGTCTCAGGTTCCCCCAGTCAGGGACCGCATTTGTATTCTCTAGGTTCCCCTCTAAAGCCCAGACTGCAGATGCCATTTGTTTTGCTAAGTGGGGGTAAATTAAGACTGAGGAGGTGATCAGGCAAAACATTTTTATCCCTATGCATCCTTGCCAGCAAGGGGGCTGGCATCCCTTTATGATGAACCTTTGCCTTCCAAGAGAGTGCCCTGCATGGGCTTCTGTTAACAGAGGCAAGAGCAGAGGCTGATACATTTGGGAAATGAATTACTTCCAGAGTCTATCTGGATTTTGTTTTCTCAAACTCACAAAGATCACCCTGCCTCTTTCTCCTGAGTGCTGAAATTAAAGGTGTGTACCACAAAGCCTGACTTTTTAAAAAATATCTATTTTTATTTTTTATTTTGATGTTTCACTTGAACATTTGTCTGTGTAAGGGTGTTAGATTACCTGGAACTGGAGTTATAGACAGTGGTGAGCTTTCATGTGGGTGCTGAGAGCTGAATGGGGCTCCTCTGGAAGAGCAGCCAATGCTCTTAATCACTGAGCCACTTCTCCAGCCCCCAGAGTACTTGTCTTTTAGCATGGGTTGTTGGAAACAATGTTCTCATTTCCTGCAAGAGTGACAGGCATTCTATATAGGTTACTTTAAAGAATGTGCTGGCTGCCAGGTCTGGCTGTCAAGACTATAGGTCAGAATTCTATTTTTATGTACTTCTAGACATTTTTCATATTCATATTCAGTCCCATATGTTTGTGTAACAGAGAGACAGAGAGAGACACAGAGAGACACATAGAGAGACAGTGAAACAGAGAGGGACATAGAGATGCATAAAGAGAGCTTATATGCTTATACACATAAACAAGGAATGGATGCACAGAAAGGGAGAGAATAATTGGGATGGAGAGAAGGGTAGAAGAGAAAAGGGAAGACCAGGAAGAAGAAAGAGGGGAGAAGAAGAGTAAGAAGAGAAGTAAAGGAAGAGGAGGGGGAAGAGGAGTAAAGGACAGGAACAGGGCTAGAGAGATAGAAAAGAAAGACAGGCTTTTCTGGAGGCCTTTACAGGGAAAACACCTCCATGCATTGATTTGACTCATGTTGCTTTTGCCAGCAGGTTGCCTAGCCCAATGTCAAGCAATGGTAGGGTCTGGATCCTAGAGAAGTTAAACTGAAGAAGGAAGGGAATCCATCTCAACATTTTGTCTTTCTCAACAAGTTTCTGTGTGTGTGTGTGTGTGTTTTGCCTTGCACATGTTCAGTGATTTAACTTTAAAAATCTGTCCCCAGCACCTGGAACAGTTTTGTGTAGGAAAAGATGCCATGCCCAGTGTTCCACTTTCAGAGGAAGCCCCCCAGCACTGTTACACATGGAAGCATTTCAATGTCTAAACATAGCTGCATGTTATTATTTACACATGGCATTGCCCAGGGGGAAGCTGTGCACACAGATTTTCTTGTGAAACAATCGATGTTGCTTCAGGCTTCTGAAGTTCATCCACATTTATTTTGCTGCCACAAAGTTAGAAGGGGGAAAAACTGTAAACAATCAAATCCTTTGCAGAAAGCTCTGGTGTACTGAAGAGAAGATTCCATTGTTAAATGTTTTCCTCTTTTTTCCACACTAGTTATAGGGACTATCACAGGTGAGCTTCAGGGGTATATGTTTAGATGTTTTCTTTAAAAAGTAATAAACATACCAAGAAATGAGATTTTTGTCATTCATTAAAAAAAAAACCAGCTATTGAGCAATGCAGTGACTAAAACATATTGGTAATATCCAAACTTCAGTACTATTTCTTCACCTTTTAACTCATCAAACACAAATTATCATTGAGAGAGGCCAGAAAAAAAAAAATTTCAAATCTGCATATTGATTACAATTTAAAGATAAATAAAAGTAGTTTTCAAGCTGGTATTTTTTGAAAGGAGGTTGACTGTGAACAATAAAGTACATATACCATTATGTTGAGGTATTTAAGCTGTATATACCACCAAAATTACTTCCAAGCCAACCTCAATTTGAAGGGCCAAATATTTGTCTTTTCTTTCCTCCTCACGGATGTGTATATTCATGATATACATAAAACAGATGGAAATGGAAAGTAAATGCTGAGTTCTCATCAATGTCTCATCTCCAAAAGTCACCAAAGTCTGATACCAGCTTGGGCTAGTTATTATTATTTTAGAAGCCAGAACCTTACTTTGATCTAAGACTTTATCAAAAGATCCCCTTGGGTGTAATGATATTGATAAGCCAGATATCTGCCCTCAGCTTTCAGTGCAGACTAGTTGCCTTGAGAACTCTTTCTAAACCAATTATGTTGTAGAAGGGTCAAACTTAGCATTTATAAAACATCTAACTTGGCAGTGGCTGGAAAAGTCAATGTCCCATAGAATAACCTGGGACAAGATTAGGGAACAGGGGATGGTGGGTCATTACTAAAGAGAAAAGAGTAACAGCTCAAGGGTGTGGTGCTGAGAAATTCATTCTATGGAAATTTCTGTCTATGTGGGGGTCTTAGGACTCTAAGGGTGCATAGATCCATGTTTATCATGCCAGTGGAAATTTACACAGAAGATGTACTTCCAACAAGCTAGTCTGACACTTGTCCTGGAATGCTTCTGAGTGATAGGGAAGGAAGAGAAATTTTACCCCTGATAGCTACTGAAAAGCTAAGAACGGAGAGAAACTTAAGGAGTAGCCACTCACTGGTTCTCTCATGCAGGGCACCAGGCAAGAACAGGCCAGCTGCTGTGCTTAGAGCAGCCATGCCAACAGACTTCTGCAGCCAGAGAGCAGGGAATGAGGAAGCTGGCAGGCAGGTTGAGAGAAACATTGAATAAAGAAGTAGGATGTGGGCCAGAGCTGATCTAGGTTCTGATAGATCAACTCACTAAACTTCCTACCCAGAGGTAGCCCATAGCACATGCAGACACATTATGAGCTGTGCCCAGAGGCACCCATTGCACACTAAAGAGCATTATGAGCTGTATGAGAAGTGGCCCATGAGCACTCAAAGCCTTCTTTTGATCCTTAGAAGTTCCACTTCTTGAAAACGAAACTGGAAAGATAACGTATTTGAAATCCCTATAGAACCTATCATTTGGAACTGCTCTAACTATGGAGTAGCCTCCTGTGCTTTCCTGTAATGACCTTCCCTTATTGCTCCCTAACTCCACCTGGAGAATTATACTATGCCTAATGTCTACTCTTCAGGAGATTAAGGACCCACCCTCTTTCACATTCAACACTAGGTTGTTTTACATTTAACACAATCTCACTGATGCTCTCTGAGACATGAAGAGCATTCACTGGGACATTTTGTGTGATTGACACAGCTCATGTCAGATGGTCCTCTGGCTATACAGCTGCACGTGAAGAACACACAAGCTACACATGGTAAACCTGAGAAGAATGAGGAACAAGGGCTCCATGAGAAATGGTCTAGGAAGTAGAACACTAATTCATAGGAAGATGGATTGACTGGAAAAAAATTAGTCCCAACACAGTTGATTGCATGAGTTAGGTTCTAAAGACAAAAGTAACTTAAAGGAAATAATAGATTCACTTTGAATGCTTTGTTGAGAAAAAGTGATTTCCTTCCTCAATTTTTATTTATTTGAATTCATTATACCTTCTGCTATTTCTTAATCTATTGAATGTTGCCTATGTTGTGGCCTATAAGTAGATCAAACATGGTAGCTGTTTTTTAAAAAAATATAAATTCTACCAGAAAGATAATGAAAGAATTAACATATGAATACCTCTTCACACTATACACATATGCCAAGATTCATGTCATAATGTATATGTATGTATATATACATATTTCAGTAATAATATAATATATAATATATTCAGAGTAATTTTAGTCTAGGTAATAGTCATCCTTACTTCATTGTGGAAGAAACCAAGCTAAATCTCAGAGAGAGGAAAATTAACTTAGAGCCATCCCAGGAAAAAGTCAAGTTTATACTTGGAGGTATGCTAAGCTCATGTCTGGGGTTTAGTGAGAAGCAATTAGGGCAAAAAGGGAGCCTAAATCTTTTGCTTGCAATGGAAACAAACTGAGACAAATGGAGAGTTAACCAAGGAATAAGGACAACAGTGCGTAGCAAAACAGCATAAAGACTATGTATACAGTGTTATCATTATCTACGATAATGATTTCATGGGGGAGGTTTAATCATAAAGATAACATTGGGGGCTTAACCCCAATGTTTTCAAATGATCTATAGCAAGAATAAATGTGTGTTAGAATGGAAATGGGAAAACTACAGAAAGAGACCAAAAGCTCATGAAAAAGATAAACAAGAAGGCTGACTTATAACCAATTTGCTTTGAAAACAGTAATAAGATTAAAGATTGATACATGAATTGACTAATATCTAGAATATGAAGATGAAATTGAAATTAGAAATTTCATTGAAAGTAGACAACAGCTTATGAATGCCACAGGGCAGAAATTCTGAATACTTCACAAGGATCAAAGGGGTCTCATTCTCCCAGAAACCAGAGGCATCAGCTGAGAAGCCACTTGCACACCAGATCTGTAATAGCGAATGGAGATTGTAAAATCAATAGCCATTGAAGATGAGGGAAGATGATTTGCTTTCATGAGGGCCTATATGTTGGTGTAACTTTAGAGAATGATTTAAAAACAGCCAGAAAAGTAGAAAAAGTGATCATGGTAAGCTGGGTGCTTGTACATTTGTACAGTCCACAAGCCCTTTATTAGATCCCATGCTTAAAGCAGCATTAACATGAAATGTAGCATTTACTGTAATAGGAAAACTCAGGAACACCTCAAATTCTGGTTGATGGAGAATGATTATATGTCCAGTATTAGGCAAACCACAGGGTTCGTGAATTCCTCATGACGTTTGCCTCTTTGGACCAAGGCCATGTGGTTTGAAAATACAGCTTCTTGGGACAGAGAGCCAGGAGCTTGAAAGGAGATACTGGATGCCCACAAATGGAGCCAGCTTCTCCTGGGGACCGAGGCTCTGTCTTCTTTGGTCCACCTGGAATGGTTTAAGTTTGGTAAGTGGGCGGGGATCCTATTAAGATGGGGAAGAGAGACGATGGGCTGCGTTCAGGACTTGTTGTCCTTGGCAAGCTCATGCATCTTGGGAAGACTTCCAACAGGGAAGTCAGATATGTGAACTTGGAGTACTACAGAAGGGACTGACAAAATTCCTCAGTGGGGAATGGCTTGAAAACAAGTTGGGGTAGGGGACATAATACTTGCCGTCATCACATAGGAAGAAATTGCAGTTGAATTAACTTTCATGTGCATGCCTGGAGAGGAGAGACTCAGAGACTTCTGACAGGCCTTTCAGTTCTACCCTTTTAGGCACAAGCTACAAAGACTTGATCCCCTTCCACTGGTCTCCCTCCTATCATCTTTCATGAATGTCTGACCCACCATGGCCAGCCAAGAGCAATGATATGCTCAGATTTCACTAGGCAGAACAAGCTTTGAAAAACTGATAGCAGCGGTGGGTTTGTGTTCATTTCTTCCCCTCCCCACTACACACCCTCAAAGCCACAGAAAGAGGGTGGTGTTTCCAAGAAGCAAGGAAAATGATATAAGAGGATAGGCTGCTTTTGAATAAATTAAAACTTATTCTTTGCATTTCTGACTTGATAGATTATTATTAATTAATAAAAAGGGAGACCTGATGAAGAATTTTATTCCAAATCAGATCCCCAAAGGATTAGTGTCCCAGTTTCTAACAGTAACAGAAAATACTAGGCAAATTCATTTGTCTTCGTGAATTTGGATGTTTTCATGTGAATGTGTAATACAGTATGCAATAAAAGTCACATAAGCAAGAGCGCCAGTTGGGTGTGTTTGTGCCAATGAATATGAGAAAATAAAACCTTTAACAGTTTTCTACAAGGCCGTACATCATGAACTAAGCCATACTATGAACCATGACTTTCTGGCTTTTCTGATGTTAATTAATTAGATACAAGGTATGAAACCTTTATCAATACAGAGAACTGCTAGCTGAATTCCACTGTATTTATTACTAATAACATTCCAGTATTTTAATTTATTTCTATACGTTGTCTCCTTACCCAAAGCCAGTTGCCTTAAACTGTTCTCTATTTTTTTTCTGATTTAAAGAATTAAATGTAAGTATTTTGGGCTATTGTATCACCTGCCAAAGACTATAGTGTTGGCAACTGTATGGAGAGGCAGGACCATAACTCAAATCCAAGTATCTCTCACCCCAGTGAATTAAATCCTCCTAATAGTCTCACAATGTCATTCACTGACAACTCCATTGAGTTGAAGGTTTTGAAAATCATGTCAAATGCCACATGTACTCCTCCGCATCATTACATGGCACTGTGCTATAATTGACCCTTAACTTAAGAACCAGCTCTGGAGAGAGTCACTTATTTGTCAGTTAACTCTCACATAAAAATTACATAGGAAACAAATGTTTTAAATAGAAGTTGGATGGCCAAAGAAGCTTAGTTCCATATCTCATCTATTGATAGATTTTAGATTTAGATTTTTTTTTCAGTAGAGATGAGGGGAAACCATATTTAAGAACTACAAGGTTGAGCTGAAACCTGAAGAATCACAACAGGACGATAAGGCTGATGTGATCCATAGTGTTATTTGTAGCTCCTTGTATTCTCATGCTAATTATGTTCCCCAAAAGCCTGTAGATACTGAGGGACTCTGTCCCCACGTAGTTCTGATTGGTAAATAAAGATGCAAAGAGCCAATGGCTGGGCAGGGAAGACAGAGGTGGCACTTTTAGGATTCCTCAGCTCAGAACAGAGAGGAAGGAGAGAAGGAGATCTGCCATGCCAGGAGGACAGGAGAGCTGTCATGCCTGAGGAGAATGGAGGACTGGGAGGCATAGCCAGTGTGTGAAGGAGCCAGGAGAGTTTGGCCCAGCTGGTCATCACTCTAGGTCCAGAGCAGACAAGATGGAATGCAGTATTTAGTAAGTAATAATTCAGGATTATTGGTGGGGTGGATTAACTGAATGGGGTTAGGAAGTGGCCCAGCCATTGAGGGGATTAAGGCATATCAAAATATAAAGGAATATCAAAATATAAATGCATCTTTCATTCAGGAACCCAGAACATTGGGGCAAGGAACATGCTATGCTGCAAGGATTTATTTAATTTTTTTAATACTACAGTTATCTTGCCACTCTCTGTGCTATGCCTACAGTGGAATGCTGGTGGCTAAGGTAGAACTCAGTGAGGAAAAGCCAACAAATGGGTCAGCCAAGGTTAAGGCCTTGGGGATTGCTTCTAAGCTGAGTTTTATAACAGCTGGCCAGGTCTCCTGGAGTAAGTACATTTCTCTTCCTAGACTTTATTAGTTTGCTATCATTGGATAGCAAATTGAATGCTCATTGGATTGAAAGTTCAGATTCTGCAAATAAATGACTTAGACCTTAATGTGTATTCATTTTTCTTCCTGATTTCTAGCAAATAGTGGTGGGCCTCCTAAATGTAGGGTAAGACTCAACATGGCCATGGTTGTGTATTTTCATATTTGTGTAAATTCATATGATTCTGTTTGATATTTCCTCTCTGTCTTCTTTGTGTTCTTTTTGTTGCATGTTAATACCTCACTCAGGAGAAGTATTCTACCTTTGATGCTCATTTGTTGAGGCATTGGCTACCAAATGTCAGCACACAGAACAAATGTCAGCATCAGATGCCAGGAATCTGCCTTTCCCAAGGACATTTTGGGAAACAGCCACAAGAACATCACCTCCTTCCTGCCACCTCAGAAGTCAGGATAAGGAGGGGCTGTTATTTAAGACAATTGTCCTAACTTAAATGCTTTTGAATATCTTATGGCTTTTTAAAAATATGTCATTGCAATTTAATAAAATGATACAAATTTATCATTTCTATTTGATGTGTCTGTGGTACCTCTCTGTGTGTTCTTTTCTTTTGTTTATTTATTTTAGCAAGAATACTCAACCTGAGCCCCATTATCATATTTTAAATGTACGATACTTCATTACTAGCTAATGGTACCTTGATGTATGCCTGACTTCTAGCAGACCCACTGAGTTTCTATATGATCGATCCATTCAAAGAGTTGAAATCAGGATCTGGGATATAGGCCTACAAACCTATGTACGTTACAATATTGTTATATTGTTTACATCAACCAAGGTATGTCTACTTATAGATGTACAGATTAGAAATAACTGTCTATCCAGTGTGCTGGTGCATGCCTGCAATCTCAGCACTCTGGAAGCTGAGGCAGGAGAGTCACGCATTTGAGATAATCATGACCTACATAGGGAGACTGTTTTCAAGCAATCAATAAAGCAGCAAAGCACACAATAGAAACCCCATACCAGACTATACCCATACAACAGAGGAGGATCCAGCTTTAAAGTATATGTACCTTCCTACTACCAGTGCTTAGATGGATGATCCTGGAGGACATGATGTGTAGTCTATCACGTTTAGTTCAATTAAAATACCATCTTTTGATGAAGGCACCTTGAATCAAAGTGTATCTGAGCTCAGTGTCTGGTTGTATCACAAAAGGAGGTACACCATGTGATAGCCAGTGTCAGACTCTTCATTGTAATTTGTGGGTGAATGTGGGCATTCATATTTACAAACATTCCAGAGAAATCCCCTAACAAGCAAATTGTCTGTGTTGGTGCAGTTGGGTCAATACAGAGGAAACTGACTTCATTCAGATATGAGTATTTATAAAGTGCTTGTTGGTAAGTTTTAGTATTGAAATTGCTTGTTTTAATTTCATTTTGTGTCTTAACAGATATTAATCTAAATCAAATGTGCAAGACAATGGGGCTATGTAGATGTACACATAGTGATTCTTTTTTTTTTTCATTTTTTTTT
>NW_022196905.1:22343443-22380389 GCF_008632895.1 Mastomys coucha
TATTATTTGTAACTATTGTGAAGGGTGTTGTTTCCCTAATTTCTTTCTCTGCCTGTTTATCCTTTGGTACACATAGTGATTCTTAGTGTCAAATTAAAACACAGACATGTTCATAGTTACAGATTGGAGAATTTTCTAGAAGTTAGACCCTTTACTGTCTATTAGGCCCCATACCACTATATGCATCACTATTAAATATGAGCACCTCAGACAAGGATCCCAGTTATACAGGAAAATATACAGGACATGTAGTTAAACTTGGGTCTCACATATGCTACGGATGTCCTATACATCCATTACAGAAAACCACAAGCAATCAAAATACAAAAAAAAAGAAAAAACAAAAAAAAACAATTGACCATGTGGTGTCCAGCCCCAATTGATAGAGATACAAACCTACACCTCAGGCTCAGAAACATTCTAGAAGAGGGCAGGGGGGAGAAAACTATAAGAGTCAGGAACAGGAAGTCTGCTTGGAAAGTTTCTCCTAGAAATTTCAGGAAGCTACACTTGTAAAGTCTCAACATCAAAACTGCCTGAGCAGTGTCTGAATAGAGTCAGTATCAATTGCTAGGCTAATATGGAGGGGGTAAATTTCACAGGCCCAAACACTAGAGAAAGAAACAAAGGTAATGAGGAATACTGACTAAGAGTTGGAGAAATAATCTTCCCCAAGAGCTACCCCCACTGTGACCCTGTGATACACACACACACACACACACACACACACACACACACACTGATAATGAACAAAGGCCATATATATTAGAGAAAGCAGTTGTATGTGGAAGGGGTAGGAGGGAAGAAAGAGGCGGGAAATAATATATTTATATTTTAATTTCAAAAAAATTAATTAAAAAGGCGTGCTGATTTTATTTATTATTACTGTGTTACATGACACAAAATTTGCTGCTTGTTTGATATCTGGCATCCTGTATTTTATCTGCCAGCTTTGAATGCAGGGCTACAAATGGAGTCAGTTTTTTTCCAAATATTTTGTTTTAATGAAAATAAAGGTTCCAAGCCTATTTATCAAATTCTATAATTTTGTCCCAGCCCATTTCTCTTTAGAACTAAAATGTATCAAAGCCTATAATGAGCATAACAGGAAGAAAGGTTTGATCTCCAGAGGATGCCTCAGTGGCCTGTGTCCTCAGCCTCCTCCCTTATGCTGGCCTCTGCCTGGGCCTTCGTTCTTTCTCCACGTTGTCTATGACGTCACCATCTTTCCCACTCAAAGTTAATTCCAGATGTCCTTTGATTTCCCCCCTTAAACTATGAAACTATAATATTGCTTTTTTCCATTATCCTTTGATGATTACATCAAAACCTGTAGGCCTTCTGAAAAAGAAGGATCCAGTCCAATGGGTGTGTTGGCCCTGGCTATGCCAGGTCTTGTGTTCTAGAAATATTTATCCTGAGAGGAATTGGGGTGCATACCCCTGGAGTGAGTACATGAGATCGATGTCCCTGTAGTCCTGGACAGTAAGGTCACCCTGTCCAGCTTGTTGTTCAATGATTGAGCCTGAGTTCTGGATTAAACAAGAGCAAAAACACTGAAAAACAGGCTTTCTCTAAGTTTAAATTGAGTTTTTGAGGCTTTTGTTTGCTTGCTTGGTTTGTTTTTTTTATTATTTTAGTGCAGTCTTATTTAACTAAATGAAATTTTCCCAAGTCAGGTTATCCATTGTTTGTCATCTTTCCTCCCAGACTTCAAATGCCTCAGAGTCTCTCGCTTTTGCTGGCTACACAGATTACTCTACTTCATGTTTCTCATAGCCCTGCCATTTGGCTGTCAGTGCACACCAGTTCCTCTTAGTCATGCCTGTACATTCTTGTCTAGATTGTGTCTCCAGTTCAGTACCAAAATAATGAACATCTTCCTTTATTTGTGTTACTGATGTTTCTTTTGTGTCTTTCTTCTCTGCTCTAAGAAGTGGTTATTACCTATCTGTTCTCTATGAAGTGTTATGCTTGATTATGGCTTAAGTCATATCCAAGAATGAAAGTGTAATTTGTGAAGTAGTACTAAGATCATAATCTAAGTGATGAGTTCCATAAGTATTTAATTTATTCCTTAGAACAACCTAAGAATGGTTGTATATCAGTATTGTCCTTTATAGACATAAGACTAAGGTCATTGTCTGCAAAGTCACCTTCGTCAGCTAGAGAATGAGAGGCTGAGGGACTGATTCAAGGACCTGCTGAGAGCACAAACTGTGGGACAGCTGGACACAAAATAATGTTTCAAAAGGAGGGAAAGAAAAATAAAACATCAAAAGAAGAAGAATTGTTGTAATTCCTTCTAATGTTTCCACCAGAGTCTCCATTGAGTAGTCCAAGAGGACGGAGGGACAGGGGAGAGAGGGAGAGAGGAAGAGAGGGAAGGAGGATGGAAGGAAGGGACAAATGCCATGTTCTCCTCTCTGACTTGTCAGGGTTACTGCATGAATCCCACCAGAAGGACAGGGCCTGGGTAGGCCGAGGGCATCTATCCAAAGCTGGTCTCCTTGCCTGCCCCTTTGTCCTTGCACTTTTCAGCCTCCCTGCCTACTTGAACAGTGATCTTAATCTTTTCCTCAGTCCTGTCCTCCCACACATAATGCTGGCCACCAAACTTTGTCTTGTACACTCCTCTATTCTGAATGGAAGAGACAAAAACACACCATAAGTATGGAAGGGTAGTCACTCAGTGTCAGGCTCAGAGCTATAGACAGTGCTGAAGGCTACCAATTCCTGGGTGTTCACAGTGTCCTCAGGCACCTACATCTTTCATGGTTACCCATACTGGCAAGCATGTGACATGTGATAAGGAGATACATACATCTCCTTCTTCTGCTGGTTTCTGATCACTTCAGGGTTCCCAGAATGTTCTCCTTCAACTGGATGGTTCTTGGTTCCATGTGTCAGTTTCTCAGATCACTGTTGACAAGAGGAATCACAAACATCTCAAAGGTGTATATAAAGTGACAAATACCAACACATACCCCTACTGTTTCCGTCACTTGTGCCTTATCTTCACACCATTCTTTCCATTATGGTTTTTATAATAATTAAATTTTAAACATTCCAAGCATTCCATATTTTATATGAGAAAACTGGGATTTGGAGTAAATGTGTGATGGGGAAGAATGGGAATATGACCCAGACACTGCTTGATTTAAGAGGCTTCCTAACTGTAGTAAATGACTCTCACTCAATCTGAGTGCCTAAGCCAGAAATCTCTAACATGGTAATACTATTTTTAAATTATAGTACCATCGATTTTCCTCTTCCTAAGATAAAAGTTTCCTTCTCCCTGATGTATAAACCAATATGAAGCTCATTTTCTTATTAGATAGTAAAGTTCTGATTGTAAAGAAAGGATTATTATCACTAGGAATAGAATCATACACTTATGAATGGCAAATCATGTATTAGAGTAAGAGAACTGATAGAATAAATATATATATTCATATATATACATATTCAGATGTATATATGTAATTATATACATATGTATATATATAATGTACATGCATTAATATATTGCACATACACATATAATATATACATTATATACACATATATGTATATATGTAGTATACACACACACACACACACACACACACACACATATATATGTATGTATATTTGAGATTTAGAGTGGCTTACAGGTTGTAGTCTATCTGCCCAACAATAATAAAAGGTCCAATAAGCTAGCTGTCAGTCCATTACACTGGATGATGTCTCAGCTTGTTGTCAGTATATATTAGAATCCTGAAGAAGGCTCTAATGCCAGTGAAGGAATGTATTTGCCAGGGAGAGCAAGAACAAGCTTCCTTGTTTCATGTCCTTATACAGGGTGACAGTAGGACTCTTCATTCACATATCTCCCACAGGGGTTTAAGAAAGAGAAGCAATTGAGTTATCCTGTTCAGTCATTGTCAGGATGCAGTAGTACCTGTGAAAACATACTTGAGTAGAAAGTGCACTTCCTCTTTGTGTTTGTTAAATTGATGTGTTTCTTTTTATGCAGGCTCTTTGGCTGCCAAGGAGATTATAAGTCATGGTCTTATCATGAGTTACAGCAGAGATGATGAAAATATCCAAAAGCCTGCTCATAAAGTTGCTTACCTTCCACCTGGGCCTCTTTGACTTCCAAAGGTCATTTCTACATGCAGAGTTAGTGTGGAATTAAAACAGCATGGCTTCCCTGACTCATTCTTGGCTGCATACCTCTGAATGGAAAACATGAAAATTACTAAGAGGTTCAATATAAACCCTAATTTAGTCAAAACTGAGATTATAACATTCATGGGGCTTTATTAAGCTCTAACAGAGACCCATCAGCTTACAATTTGTAGCTTAATGCACAGATTTTAGATATCATATTTTTGCATAAGCATATGGAATGACATGCCTTGGAACACTGAATATCTTCAAAGAGATTCAAGATCTTGTAACCCAATTCCATCTTGCAATTAGATACACAAGCAGAGTTATTTCAAGAAAAGACCCAGGTCATGGTTCCATGAAGTCAGTAAAATGGAAAAGTGAGCCTCTACTACTGAATCTGATCTTGTCTTTCAACCCGTTGTTTTTTCTATGAATTCCTTCGATGTTGAGGTTTTTTTTTTCATTATTTTAGCTGATTCTCTTCAAACTTGCCTCATCAGGAATGATTGATTTCACTGTGACCCATATCCCAGGAGTGAATTCTATCCACTTTCTCTAATGTTCATTGTTACTAGTTCACACCAGCATGCAGGACCTCTCCCCAGCTCACTCTAGTTTGCAGGATTTCTCTTCAACACAAAGCCCACTGTTGTCAATCCCTTCAGTTACACATCTCTCTCCAGAGAATGACATTGATTTTTTTTAAAAAAAACTTTACCTCTTAACTTAATTTTTAAAAATATTTTAAATTAAAATATAAATAATTATCTTATTTACCTCTTCTCTTTACTCCCTCCAATTCTTCCACACCCTACCCTTTACTCCCTCTCAAATAGATGGCTTTATTATTATTGTTGTTTTTCTCTCTCTCTCTCTCTCTCTCTCTTTTTCTCTCTCTCTCTCTCTCTCTCTCTCACACACACACACACACACACACACACACACACACAGTGGGGGGAAGGTGGCAAGACAAATATAAAAATATAATATAGCCTCCTTGTTATTCTCTTGCTGATGTGTATGATTTCATGGATGACTACTTCTCATTAAATATCCAATTAAAAGGTTAATTTCTGGAAGGGACTAACTTTCCCTATCTCAAGCAGTCATTATTTGTCTATTATTGTTTGTCTACCAGAGGGACCCCTCTTCTGCCTTAGTGTGTATGTTGATAATGCCATTGTTCAGATTTTGTTTAGGCAGCAAGTTCTAATAGACACATTCTTTTGCTGGTCCTCTGGCTCTTTACAATCTTTTTGTCTCCTCTTCTACTATATTCCCTGAGCCGTGGATTCAAAAGCTGTGCTGCAGATGTATTCATTGGATTATGGGATCCACTGATATGGGGGTCTCATCTGTTCTTAGTTGTTTTCTGTTTGCTATAAAGAGAAGCTTCTTCTATGGGGAGATGATAGTAAGAGTCACCTCTGGCTTTAAAGATATTTTAGAATATATTATTCTGTATAACCTTGAACTTAAGCAAAGACTCCCCATTGACCTTGCAAACTTGTTACTCTAGTGACAGTGACTAGTGAGAAAATGAACATTCAAAATGGGAAGTTATATAAATTATTCAATAATGAGTAGGATGCATGTCAATATATAGGTGTGCATACAAGAATATCATTCAGCCAAAGATATATTGTTCTTCTACAGAATTCATGTATGTGGATTAAATTACACATGGATGATATATGTTAAAATGTGTCAGGCATGGAGTGTCAAGCAGTCAAATTCTTCTTCTAACACACGGATGTTGCAGGATATTTGATCATACTGTGAACCTTGAGATTGCGTTATTTACTGAAAAATCTGTTTCTACTTTTAGTGTGGCTCAGCCCTTAGCACATACCTTTAGTTCCAAACAATGAAGGCAAAGTTAATTTGTAGAAGGAAGCACTCTTGTTTGAAAGTGATATGTAATTGAGTGGCAGACAAAGTGATGAATCAGAGAAAGATTTGACAGAATAGGATATGCCCAACTCTCATGTGAAGAGAAAGGAAAGGGAAGCAACTTAAGAGAGCAGTGCAGAAAAAAGGAGGAGCTTTATCAGGAGAGTTTTATAGAAGCAAGTTGAAAAGAGAATAAGCTAGACACAGGAGAAGACAGAACAAGCCAGAGAATGAAAAGGAGCCAGAAGATTAGAACAGATTGCTAAAGGCCAAGGAGAGCAATTCAGGAGAAGCCCAGGGAAGCCAGATTGAATCAGCTTGGAGAGGAGTTTTGAGCCAGAATAGCCAGAGTTTAGAAAGAAGAAGAAAGGGTGAGCTTAGTCAGCAGTAAATTTCAGAGGCTGAAAACTTTCCAAGTCTCAATAATATTGTTTGAAGACTAGAAGTTTTCAGGACTAGGCCTAGGTTAGCAGACTGAGGCAATAAGTCTCTGAGACAACAATTACTTCAGACAAATAAAAGTAACATTTACAGAATATAAAGATCATCCTCACTGACGCAGAATAAAAGGGACTAGGGGCCGGGTGGTGGCTGTGCACGCCTTTAGTCCCAGCACTTGGGAGGCAGAGGCATTGTGGATTTCTGAGTTCGAGGCCAGCCTGGTCTACAGAGTGAGTACCAGGACAGCCAGGGTTACACAGAGAAACCCTGTCATGAAAAACCAAAAACAAACAAACAAAAAAGGAGCTAGGGAGTGAGAAATGTGAAAATGTTGATCAAAAGCAGAACATTTATATTATAACATGGACATATTCTTGAGGTCTACCATACATTATGGTAACAGTGATGACTAATACTATATCATACGCTTGAAATTTGCTAAGAGTAGATCTTAGTTTTTTGATCACATCCAAACACATACATGTAGTCTTGTATGTCTAAATTGGCACATAATATTGAAAAGGCACATTTGAATAACCTTAAGGGAAATGACAAGGCATAGACACACCCTGAGAAGACAAGCAGAGTATCAAAATGGGTTCAGATCCCAAAGACCTATTGAGTTGCTGCTATATTTCTGAAATAAGCCAGCCATGTAACAAAAGCAAAGGCTTCAATGTAGAGCTTTGGGGAATGGGAAAATAGTAGGGCAAATCCAAAAATAATAAACATGGTTGTGCAATATGAACATACATATGCCTTGCATGCACCAACATGAACATATTCACACACACACACACACACACACACACACACACACACACTCACACTATGTACACATGTACCCAGATGCACATGTGTGCATACACAATACATATACAGATTCATACAGACTGCATAAATATACATGCATAAGCCAGTGCATGTACATATTCATGCAAATAAGCATATGCACAATGCAAGCACAGATGCAGAGTTCATGGCTTCTCAACATTGAGAGTAATCATGGTAAACTCATTCTGCATCCAACAGCACAAACCAGCATTGTGTTGGCAGATGACTCAACAGATACTTAAGATTATCGATTTTACCGAGTATGTAAGAGAGAGTCTACTGTAACTACAGATTTGAAATTACAGGAGTGACCAAAGCAAGGAAGTTTTGTGTCAACCTCACTCATGTACAACGTCCAGCCTGGCAGGATAGAGCCTCTCTGTTAAGAAGCTGGCCTTAGACTGGTGCTCAGGAAGAAACCATAGAGGAGAACATGTGGCAGAGTGAGGTTTCAGAAATGCAGCTGTCTGGCTGCTCTCTTGAGGGCCAGACTGCTGTGGAACATAGGAGAAACATCCGCATGCTGGGGAAGTCAAATTCCTTTTTCCTCATATTTCCTACACCTCTGGATGTTCCAGGAGACCTTGGAGATACAGGCATGCCTTCCTCATGTAGATACTCCCAGGCCCCAGTGGTTGGTTTAGTAAAAAATGGATGCAGAAAACATATCTGCTGTGGGTCAAATCAGGGAGCACACATCTGTAGTCAGTGTCTGAAAGCAAAGCTCAGCTTCTAACCCTGGGCTCCGTATGCGACGCGCCCCCCTTTCCCCCAGTCTTTTCTGCTAGAACTGCTCATTCTGTGAAGCTCCTGGGACCTACTTCAGGCTTTACCCCATCTCAAAGAACACGGTAAGGCATAAGACCGGTCAAAGTCTTCTCTACACAGCTTGCCTGAGTGACAAAGGCTGAAACCAAATGATAGCTTTCAGTTCATGTCTTCTCCTTGCTCTCAGGACTTAACCATTGGATGCTTTCATGTCCCTTATTCTGCAGTAATCGAGCCTCTTTGTGGATCTCCAGGTGTATCTTTCCAGTATAGAAATAAAGAAAATGATATGGGGTGGGGGGACTCTGGCAAACCTATAATTCTGAGGCTTTGGGCCCACTAAGGGAGATGCCTTAGCAGAGAAACAGCAGGTAGGTGGCCATGTTCTGGGGCATGTTCTAGGGAGTAATGGGAGCCTGAGAACTTTTCTTGATATAATGCTCCTGGATATTTCTGTTCTTCAAGTCCCTGGAGAAAGACTGAGACCCAAGTTGGGTGTAGTCTTTCTGAACCATCATCACTTAGCCACAGTGTTTCTGAGGGCTGGCTTCCTGTGGACTATAGTTCTGAGGACTTGTATCCACCCCGGCCCCAGCAAGAATACCAGGGAACTTTCTTTCTCCTGTGGCAGAGGATGTACACAGTTCTTTTGATAGACTGCTTCTGCAAAGCTGCAGTTCATGTCTCCAACTACAAGCCATGTAACAACAAAATATACCACACTGACCCACACACGTGACCGATGTCCCATATCTCAGACAGGTCATGCAAGGCAGGATGCAGCTAGTTCTTCAGACAGATTCTGACTCCCTCTCTGCTCCTCTTCTCTTTGGTCTATTTGTCTGTTTTAGTAAAGTCAAAAGCAGGTTACCTAACCACTTGTCACTGCCTCAACTACAATATGATCTCCATTGTACCAAGATCAGTCCATGTATCATTCTCAATAAAAAGGACTGTGCTCCTTGGTGGTAGAAATATTTCTCATTACTCTCCTGATCTCTGGGCTCAGGCTATCTACAACCATTCTGTTCCCTTCTTTTTCCTACTTCTGTCCTCTAAAGGACAAATGTATGTTTTAAAACTTTTTTTTTTTTGATGACTACTTAAGCCAGTCAAAAATCTCTAAAATATTACCATTACATGTTTGGAATACTTTGCCAGAACTATAACACTCATAATCCTAATGAGAATACTGTCCATTCTCCTATGTACAGTAATTTTGTACATTTCCTAATGTACTATGATTCTCCTAATGAGAATCCTAATGAGAATAAGTACAATTTGGGGTTAGGACTTATATAAGGAGTGGATTTGAGAAGACTAAGGCATAGAACCTAGCTCCAATGGAGCAGACACTACAGCTGAGATATGAGATAAGGGTCATGTTCATGATCCATAGGGAACCATCTGGAACCAGTTATCCTGTGTGAGGTCACATCCAGAGACCAAGTCATTGGATGGATCCTGAGGAGTTGCCTCACTTGCTTGAAGCACTTGGTCAGTACTTTCTAAATGAAGGATGTACTCTAATATTCTGCTGGGGAAGGCAGGAGTTCTGTGCACTATGTGTGGAGTGGTGGCTGTGTGGATGGGGAATTTCACCTAGAAGGAAGGCTGCTCTTGTCTACTGGAAAATTCAAAGAAATGGTTATATTGAGAAGTTTGGACTTTATTGCCTGGCCTTTTTAATCTCTTTCTGTGACTTCCCTCTGTGAATCATTAACATGTTAGCTGGACATACTAGGATTTAAGATAAAAGAGATTAGGGTAGAACAGAAAAGGCTAAAATTGTGAATATCAGAGTAGTTTAGAGATAGCAAGCTTGCAAGCCTATGACTTTTTTATTTTTTTAATCAAGTATGCATGTGTGAGAGGAGGCATTTGGAAGTCACTCAGGCAGCTAGTAGTACACTGTGAGATATAAAGGGCCATGCCAGACTCACATTAGAAAGACCACCTGGTAGAAAATAGCAGAGACATTGAAGATGGTTTAGAGTAGCACTGAGTTGAAAAAAGATGGAAAACCCAGTAGAATCTTTGTGCTATTCAACTAGAGAGGCCATTTGTGAATGCAGTGGCTGGTTCTGGCCTGACCCCAGGTGTCCCTCAGAGGCACTGCAGAAGCCACTGGGGAATAAATCAAGGTTCTAGACACCATTTGAACAGAGACTTCATTCTTGTCTGCAGGACCTCAGATGAGTCCATTTAAAAACATCTTTCCCCCTAAAGAAGTGTTTTAGTTGAAGTCTCTCTTTCATTAACAGAATTTGAAATTTTCATTTAGACAAATATATTTATTCATCAAGTAGGTAAAAGATGATGATGGCTACATCCAAGACCCCAAATGTGATTTGCTCAGATTATATAGATAATTCATACTCATCATTAACTCTGGCTTGGGTGGGAATTCCAGTATGTAGATTAAATTAAATCCTCTGATGTGAGAGACTGTGACACTCAGATTCAGTATGGGCAATACTGACAATTCTGTCACATTTACAGCTGTCGTTGCTTGTACATCTACAAAATGATTACTATGGGCTAGATATTTAACAGTGAATGGAGACAAACAGACAATTTTTTGATTGAATAAAAAAAGATACTTTAAGGTGACAATAAAGGCATAAAGGAAAGGAGAGGAGGGAGGGAGGGAGATTTATGGAGGGAGGCAGATGCTTTCTGTTTATTGTGGCTTGAAGGTTCCTTAAGTTGACATTGGAGCAGACGTCTGAGAGAGACACTAAGCCTTCTAGGGGAAATGTGACTCAGAAGAAGACAAAAGCAAGCAGAAGACCCTGAGGGGCTGCAAGGGTAGGCTGGAAAACCTACAGTGAAGGTTAGATGCTGGATGAAATGAGGCCGTGAAGATATCAGTGGAGTAGCTGGGGCCATGGGTGAGCTGCACTTCTCAGTTTGCTGTGCTTAGAATCTGAGGGTAGTAGGAGGCCATGTTCTTCTCACTCCAAGATCTATGGTTTTCATCCATTTTTATAATATCAGCACAGTACTTCTAATACTATATGACTATTACTGTTATTATCAAAATAGATATTAGTTTCCCAGATTCAGGGATGAGTGTGGAAAAATCAAAGCTTTCTCTAATGTGAAAGAACGTCATGCAGGCATACATTTTCCATGCAAATTCAGAAAGGCAGATCTGACATTTAATCCTTAAAACCACAATAATCTAACACAGTTTTATTCAGTTTTTCCACGGAAACCATACCAAATTGTATACAAATACCTAGAGTCCAAATAGAAGTTCCTGCTAACAAACTCTCCTTTGGGAACTTAGGAGGAATCAGACAATATTTACTCACACAAAGATAAGGACAGGACTGCTTACTGGCTTCAGGGAAACCTCCTTGGGAATGTTGTTTTGCACTTGGCATGTGGGCTCACAGTGTGGTTTAGATCTTTCGGGAACCATTTCTTTCAAATGATGTACAATTGGGGAAGGTGGGATTGCAGAAAGCCACAGTTGTTAACACCAAGTCACCTTGACCTTGACCTAACCAGGAAAATCCAGAACACAACAAAACCTTGGGTTGAAGGAGACTTTGGCAAGCCCTATATCCCCTGCTTTGAAAGTTGTAAGAAGCCCACCCTGCTTGAGTGGATACTTTCATGAGAGAGACGTTTCTCTCTGGGTCAAAAGATAGTCACTTTGACTTTCTGTCCTCTTGGATTCTCCAGCATGAGCAATTACTGAGGGCCCTTTGGGGAGCTGGATGGAAGTGTGGGAGGAGTAAAAATTACATAAGATGTTAAGTTCTGACCTCTGGGGAGCAGCTTCATTACCTTGGGCATGTTGCTAAGACCCTGACTCCCAGGCTCACAAAAAAAAATTGTTATCACACACTTATTAGCTCTAGTTCTGTGCTCAGTTCATAGTTTATACTCAATAAAAAGCAGTTGATATTGTTGATATTGCCCAGGGTGATGCTATTCTCTTTTCCAGTCTAGGGCGAAAGGGGTTGGTATGGGGAAAGAGGAAGACAAGCACATGAGTTTGATGTATCCTCTCAAACATGGATGCCACTTTTAACTGTATACTGGGTCTGTTGTATCTCATCATTCATTACCAGGATTTGGACGAGTTCAGTTGTGATCATTAAACTTGACCCATGAAACAGTCAACAAGCAGTGAGATCTCTCAACATGACAAAAGTAAGCACAGTTACCAATTCCTTAACGTCCTGTTGCTTAGAAGTTAGGTGGTTATACAGTGAATAATTAAAAAAACAAACAAACAAACAAAAAAACCAACAGGTAACAGAGATGGCTCTGAATATGAAAGGTATGACAGAGACAGATTTTGACCTCCTGGGATATAAGGATTTAAGTCCTCTGTATCTGAGAGTGGGTATCACTCGAGTGTAAATAAAATTCACTGCCATAGCATAGTCAGGTCCCTGGGGAGTGCACTGTACATGCAATCATACATGTGATCCCCAGGGGATAAAAAAGAAGCCCTCTGTTTCCAAGGTCGACTTGAGGAGGTATCTGAGGGACCATGTTCAGAGGTCAGTGTTATGAACTCAGGAAAAGGAGGCAAACCGCCCTATCCACAGCACATGAAGGTCTCCAAAGTCTACATGTTGGAAACAATAATGAGTGGAAGGTGCAGGCTAATCCTTTCTGGAGGTTCTGATGTTAGGCAGTGGTTGAGGAGACCGGATATCTTAGCGCCAACTTGAGTAAATAATCTGACAGGGCTTGGTATTAATGAAGTCTTCTCTCTTGCCTGGTATCTGGGCCTGAGATGGTTGAGGGTGGTGGAAATTTTAACTTGGTCTTGAAGTCAGACAGAAAATGGCCAGGGGCACAGGAAAGGTATATTCCGGGAATTTAGACTATCATGAAAGAGGTTGATGTTTTGACTGATATTTTGTGATGTATGTATTTCAAAAATACACCCACAATCTATAAAAGAGAAGAGAGATAGATGAATTTTTGGAAGAAGATATTCTCAGTTTGTGTTTGAATTGCTAGGATGCCTACTCGATACCAAGACAGGAGTAGCAGCAGATCTATAAGCATGCCATTTTGGTCTAACTTCAGTCAGAAATTCTCTGCCTAGAGGGAGGCAGAGGCCAGGGTAAGTGTGAATTGTGGGGGCTACGTTAAGATCATAGCAAGGCTACCAGAACTCCTGAGGGTTGCTATGTTAGGACTTCCGTGCCTTGTTCTATTCTGTTCACCCTGTCCCGTGTTTTAGTCCTCTTCCTTAGGCTTTACTAATGCCCTCCTCAGCACAGGTTATGGTTATCAAAATTGCCCATGAACAAGCATTTATGATGCCTAAAATCATGCTACAGGTCACAGAAAGAAAAGCAGAGTCCCTGAAAATGCCCCTCTCCCCCTCCTTTGGGCAGAGTTGTGACTTTCATCCTGTTTCCTGCTCGCTATTGCAAGCTGTATACTACTGTGTTGTGGTGGTAAATATTTAATATTAATTGGGGGTTTCTACCCTGCTTTGTATCATTTGTTTCCAGATAAAAAATCATAAAACCTTTAGGTTGATGATAAGCCTTTAAAGCACTAGAGCTGGGCAGATATCTACCTTTTAAGCTATTAGTATCTACTTCCCTATCAATAACTCCATGCTACAGTTTGCTCTGTTCTGTCTGGGGCCACTCTTACTCAAACTGGTCAACCCTCATGGCCATGTTTTCATCATTCACTTATCACATGGAGTCTTCTCTTCTTTCCACCTTCTCTTCTGTCCCTTGTGGTCCTGCTTCAGACCCCATGCCCAGGAATCAAAATTCTGCATGTCTTGCCCAGCTATAGGCTGTAAGTGTCTTTATTGGCCAATCAGGGATAACTTGGGGAGCAAGGTTCCACATATAGCATCATTTGCTGTACATGAAGATCTCCTAGTCCCTGAGGCAACCAGGGCCAGTATTTGGGGGGGATTGTTGAGGGTGGTCTTCTGCTATCTACTGTAATGCTTATACTGGCCCCCAAGATCTGGTTGCCTCAGGGACAATACTCATGTATGCCAAGTGATGCTATATGACCTTGCCCCTTAATTTAAAACTATTGGGTGAATATATTCAGTTTGTCAGCTTCCTACTGTGCCTTATTTTTTTTCTCAGAGAATGCTGTAAAATAATTTCAGATACTATCCTAATATCTGTGTGTGTGTGTGTGTGTGTGTATGTGTGTGTGTGTGTGTGTGTGTGTGTGTGTGTGTGTGTGTGTGTAGATTATTCATTTGATCTATCAGGTTGGTTTTCTTTTCCAACTTCAATTTTTTTAAAAAAAAATTAAGAATTTTGTCTTTCTATTTTGACAATATCCTTTAGCTAGACATATAAGCATTCCTATGTGTTACTTTAACTGTTAAACCTTCTTTTGAAAGCAGTCTTCATTGAATGAAAAGACTGGGATTCTCCAATTTGAAGGGATTTGAGGGATGATAAAATCAATATGACATGACTATCAAAATTTTCTGAGAAGAGTTTTGAGGTAGCTATCAGAAATTTTGTGAAAACCAATTAGAAACAAATGAAAATATTGAAAATAGAAAACATTAGCCAGAAATACAGTCATATAAAAAATGAACCAAATAAAATTATACAATTAAAATACATAATACCATGGGGAAGGAAGTCACTGAATGAGCCAAAGAGCAGAGTGAATTGAAGAGAATTGAAGACAGAATAGAGAGAACATAGCCTTAAAGATTTGAAGCAGTAATTCCTATAACTAACAGAAGGTAAGGCTCTGAAACTTTTGGATAAAATAATTAATGGCTAAAAATTTGCCAAATTTTGCAAATCTAATAATGCTGAGTCAATACTAATTAAGATTACATCAATGACACACACATACAGTACATTATAATTCGAATTCCAATACTAACCACACACATTATATACACACAGTAGGTACATTATAATTCAAAATGCAATACTACACACACACACACACACACACACACACACACACACACACACACACACACACCAAAAAACAAAGTGTCCACAGGTTACTAGCCAGAGAAAAACAAGGACATGAGATGCTCCACTGAGAGCAAGGAAGAAGAAACAGAACAAAGCAGCTCCAGTCTATCCAAACTGTCTGCTGTGCTTCAGGCCCAATGAAACTTTTCTTTAGGAATGAAAAAGAAATGTAACCAGTCTCTGATAAGAGGAGCCTTGTGTTCATAGATCCATCCATCCATAAGCACTGGCTCTGAATATTCTTCCTATAGAAAGGAAGCAGTGAAAGACCGAAGCTTGGAGCCTCAGGAGGGAACAATGGAGAGAGAGAAACCGAGGCTTACAGAAGACTACCCATCTGCCTACCATTTTCTTTTTCCCCTGTTATGTTGATGTGGGTTTCAATATTGATGTCTTTGAGTCAGATAAAAGTTCTTCAGAAAACCATAAGCCTTAGTGTGTTAACTCTTATAAAAAGAAACACAAACAAGCAGTAAATGGCTCCATAGGCATTCCTTGCAAAGAGAAATGCACCATTTCAATGTGGCTGGCCTAGAAAGCCACACTTTCCATTGACAGGTAGAGATAGCCCTATGGTTGAACCAATTTAAACTTATCCCCATCTATCTTATGCATGGATGAGACTCAGACTAGAGATACTTTATTTGGGTTTGACAATTATTGGGGGTAACCCCTAATCTACATTTCTGCTATATTTCTTCTACATAACTGCTAGCTTGGCTATTTCCTTAGTGGTGCATACCAAATACTTGCTGTTTCTCATGGCCATGTGCTCATTGTCCATCTCCTCCCAGGGCAGCTTCCTCCTCTCTTCCTTATCCTTCTTCTTCTCTTGTCCTTCTCTCTTTCCACCCTGCTAGCCCCAACCAGCTAACTTAAACCCTGCCTACCTCTAATCCCTACAGTAATTGACTATACCATTTTTAATTTAACCAATAGTTTTAAATTAAGGAATAAGATTTACACAACAAAAGCTGGTAAAGGTGAGAATTATTTCATAGGCAACTAGTCCTCCAGGTACAGAATTTAACATTACAATACAAGCAACAGACCAAGCCTCAACAATTCCCCTAAATAAAGAATGCTCTAAGTCTAAATAAAAAGGCTCTTTCTCTTATAATAATATACAACACACAGTAGGAACAATTATAAAATAATTATAAAAATTATTAGGTAAGGTACGAGTTACATTCAAAAAGTCTAGTCTGTTTGTATTTGGCAACTTAGATAAAGTATTCTATCATCTATCTCTTATTGGTGAGTTCAGAGTTCTGTATCTAAATCAATTTCTACCCTTATTTGTACTATCAACTGAAAAACATCCTCTTAGACTTAGTTCATCTTGTTAAATTCTAAATAACTTAAGATTATAGTAAGACTATAGCTATCTAGTCTTTAACCCCATCAGAGATCTGAGAAGAAAAATATATTATCTGAATACGCAGGAAGTGCAGGCAAGCACTTCTAAAATTATAGAAATGAGAGCAGTTGTTTTCTTGGACAACTATTCAGGATTCTAAAACAATGGAGCATTATCTTCAGTCTTCTGGCCCAGAATATCTGACAGACCTTTTGTGAAGCAGGAATTATGAAAGACTTGCTTAGCCTGACTTGGGAGAGCTTGGCAGTCAACTTTCCTGTGTCTGTTGTAACAATATTAACCTTAAATTCTGTATCAATATACAAAGATTTATACCAATGAAAACCTTAAGCTGATATCAATATACAGTAATCCATACCAATGTAAACTAAAATAACCTTATTTAAGAATAGTAATAGATCTATGTGGAAGAGTAGATTTAATAATCTACTATTTATTCTATTATTTCTATATGATAATTCTATATTCTCTTCCATATATTTTTCTTTTCTCCTGAAGACAATGCAAAAATATTTTCCCCAACATAACACATCTTTTTCTTACATTTTCAAACTAGGATTTCTCTAGGCTGATCTAACTCAGCAATTCTTTCTGAAATCCAACGTATCTTAGCAGTTGTGTTATTTGTCTCATTGACTTTCAAAAAATTCAAAGTCAACAAGGTACATTTTACTCCATCTTTGGGAGATACCGTATCCCTCTTCAGCTCTATGAGCATTTCCTTTAAAGCATTTTATAATGCTTGACCTGCAGGACTATAAGGTATATATATGTATATATATATATATATATATAAAACAGGTTTTATGGCATAAGATCTAAAGCATTGTTGTATTCTAATGGATATGTATCTTTGGACACCATCAGTTTTAATTTGCAAAGGCATTTTAAAGATAGTCATTATCTCTAACAAATGTGTAATCTCAGAACCATGTCCCTCAGAACTGAAGGCAAAAGCCCATAGGAACTCTGAACATGTATCAACTGTATGATGTATCAATTTGTATACATATTTCAATTTTCCAAACTCTATAAAATGAAACACACAATCCATTTTATGGCATCGCTTTAAGTTAGCATCGATAAGCAGATTCCAGAGTCTTATTTTAATATATTGTATCTCTATGGGCTCCCATCCCAATTTCTTAAACCTCTGTAAAATCATCCTGTCTGGAACTACATTTTTGATGTTATTGTAAGTTCCAGATTGGATTCCTCTGAGGGTTTCCTATTTTCATTTAAAGACTCTTTTAACTTCTGCTTTATGGTTTGTTTGTTTGTTTGTTTTTGTTTGTTTGTTTTTCGAGATAGGGTTTCTCTGTATAGCCCTGGCTGTCCTGGAACTCACTCTGTAGACCAGGCTGGCCTCGAACTCAGAAATCCGCCTGCCTCTGCCTTCCAAGTGCTGGGATTATTGGCGTGCGCCACCACCACCCGCTGCTTTATAGTTTCTAATCTAGTATCTAATTTCTTAGACTCTTCTTTCTCCAAGTCTGTGTTATTCTGATCTCTCCCAAAGAGGACTTACAAAACTATAATCCTTGAAAACACAGCCGCTAGTACACTGATAAGCAATGCAAAATCATTTGGAATCCAGATGTGTTATTGTGCTTCCCTCTATCCCAAATATAGAAAACATTTTTTCCTTTTTAATCTCAAAATGTCTCCCCCAAAATTTTATTTCTTACATTTAAATTAAATATTTCTTTTAATGATATTTTTTATACCTAGGTTTCCTTCTCTTTTATTGTTCTTTAAATTTAATACCTTATCAGTTTAAATTCTTGAGACTTCATAGTTTAAACTTTGTTGTGTTAGGTCAGCCCCAGTTGTTCATCTAGGGCAGAATGTTTGGCTTTTCCCTTTTTTCCAATCCTGGCCAGGCCTCTACAACTTGTTCTGTTTCTGTGAGGTTTCAAGCCTTTGTCTGTGGGCATCTACCAGTAGTCTTGGGCCCTTGTACCCTGCCACGCCTGGCTGGGCCAGTGCCTCTCATCAGGCACCTAGCTGGGAATCAGTGGACCCAGACTAGGCTGCTGTTTTTCTCCTCTGGCCCCAGCATGAGATCCTCTTTCTGCAAAGGACTTCTGCTTTCTGCCAAGCAGGATGCTGGTTTTCCAGAGTTGCATGTAGCTCTTGGAAGAACCACAGCCAGATTCTATCTCAGCAGCTGTGGGAGTGCAAGGACTTCCCACACACTAGAGTCCAGCAGTTTCCAAGCAGTGTTAGCTTCAAACCTGTGGTTTGGGGAGGGCTGTGCCTCCCTTCCCTACCTGGTAACTTGTCTTAGATTAGTTTGGTTCTATGCTCCACATTAGGCACCAAAATGTAGTTGTGATAAGAACTGAGTGCTTTCCTCGATACCAGAAACAGACAAAAGGAAATCAGATAACGTCTTTAAGTCAGTACCAGTTCAGAATGCCTATATAGCCATTTAGGCAAGACAGATAAAAATGTATACATATTTTAGAAGAGACAAAATGATCTGTTTTGGAGAAAATTTGATATTGTAGGAGAAACTCCAGAGGAAGCACCAAAAAAAAGTAGTGATCTGAGCAAAGTCGGGATACGAAGTCAATCTATAAAATCAGTTCAACTGCAATGCAATTGCAACCAATGGAATTGAGAGTAGAATCTACTCAGAGTAGCTCCCAAAAGAATAAAATAACTGGGATTTGTGACACACACTTATAATCTCAGCTCCTCAAGAGAGTCTGAGACATGGAAACTGCAATTTCAGACCAGCCAGGGCAAATCTTTCTCAAAATAAAATGTTAAATTGTAAACATTTTATTTATTTATTTATGCAAGCATGCATGAGTGCACATATGTCTGTATGTGTGATGGGTGTTTTGTTTTTCTCATTTGCATCTTCTCTGTACTTTCTACATGTTTCTCAACATGCTTTACTTGCATAAGCAAGAAATCAACAACTACAAAATAGTTTCTACCTGAATCCTCCAACCAGGCTAGTTAGCAATGCAGCTCTTGTTTCTATCTGATGAAGCTGACAAAGCAGAGAAGTAGTTTTGATGAAGGTAGCCCGTGATGCCCCAGCTGGGACTCCTCAGGTATGAGAAGTGTCTCCATCACTGTACTCAAATGTGTGAATACAAGGACGTGTGAAACATGGCCAGGGGCAAAGAGACCCAGAGATTAAAAAAGTAACAGTGAAAATGGCAAATGCCATTTAATTAAAGGAATGAATATTAAGCTGAAATAAGCAAGCTATGCATCAATAAACAAAGGCTGGGTTATATAACAGAAGAATCATCCATGTATTTAAATATAACACTAAAATGTATGTAAAGAATCTATAATATTATGGAAATATGTCTAAGCTCTGTTAAGTACAAAAGGAAATAACTTAGTAGTAAAATCATGCTTATGTAAAATGTTTAACACATATATAACACTATGTTCTTATTTCCATCACACATTCCTAACACTCATGAAGCTTATCAATGATATGTAAGTGAAGTAGGATTGTACTTTTGGCTACATACCCCTAAAATGGTTGTCATTTATTGTTTTTATGTGTTTTGCTAAATATATTTCATATAAACGAGAGATTTTTTTTAGCTTTGGGTGGATGAAAATGTACAAGTTCTGCTTGCCCAATCAACATTCATCTTCTAGAATCTTTCTCTAACTCATTTTCTTGATAGTTCTGAAATCATAAAGGTAATCAAATTGTAAAGAATTTTCACATTTATTACAAGCTGTATTGAATTATCAAGAAACCTTGTATCACTGCAAGCTCAGTGTTGAGTTATCTATGCATTAGTGCAACCAGGTTAGAGAAAACCCCATGAAATGAGGAGTGACATCATCAATAACAGCAATAACACAGGCAATGCATCTCTGAAAAGTTTAGTCACAAAGGTCCAGACAAGTAGAAGCTTCCATTTTTGTTCCCTTGACTGTGTTGTCAATGCCTTTAACCTCTGTTTTGGAATACGTTGAAAGGTATTTCTATTAGTTATGTATATAACATTTCATTCAGGTGAACTAACATTCCTTACAGAAGTGTATATGAGGAAAAGTTGACTGATCACAGAACTGTTCACAATAGCTATTGGAGCAACAGTGTTTATCTTTCTTTTGGCTATGGTGATGCCCAGAAATCTATTTGATATTCATTTTTAACAGGATGGCTGACATATTAATATTTAGTCCTTTTCAGAGGCATTTTTAACCATATTGTGCATGAAGGTTAATGTAAGGTATCTCAGTTACCTCTTCATATCTGCATATAACATGATAGATAAATAATGAAGATGAAAAATTTATGTTGAGCCTATTCAATCTACTAATCTTGGGAGCTCTGGATTGCAAGTTTGGATAGAACAGCTGTTTTATTAAAACTTTTGCTTGAACTGAAAACATCACAAGAATCACTCTTGACTGGGCAAGATGGGTCAGAGTATACAGTTATCCAGCAACCTGTGTCCAACTTCCAAAAGTCATTCTCTGCTCTGAATATACACATTATGGTGTCTTCTCTCTCTCTCTCTTTCTCTCTCTCTCTCTCCCTCTCTCCCCCTCTCTCCCCCCTCTCCCCCTCTCTTTTCCTCTCTCTCTCTCTCTTTCATCTTACTCTCTCATCTATGTAAATAAATAAGTAAATAGATGGATAAATGTAAAAATAGTGATACTTGTTCTCTTGGCATGTACCTGCATATATTAGTCAGAATGGTCAGGAACCAGGAAAGTATTAAAATACACAAAAATCACACAAGTATTTAAAGTTCATAGAAATCTGTTAAGTTTCAAGCAATTCATTTCTTAGAAGATTATTTCCTTTCTCATCTGATAAAATGCCTCATTGACCAGCACTACACTTAATCCTATGTCTTCTAGACTCCTGTTACTGTTGCTGTGTGAGAAGGTGCATGAGTCTGATAACTGAATACATTAAAGTTGAATGTGAAGGAGTTTGCTCTGAGATAATATAAAGATTAGAAGTATTACTAACACTTGGCATATCTGTAGCAGAGTTCTAGCCCTGTGCATTGTAACATTGTTATCCATAGGGAAGAACTTCAGAGATGGAAAATCTAAAGCCTTCTAATCCCTGTTGCATAGAGACAGTCATTATACCCAATTTAGAGAAGACAAAGCCCAACAATAAGTAAGAGGAGAATTAAAGATGGATATATAATTTATCTTCTATCGAAGACCTCCATACAGACCCCAATACATTAAATGCTATCTCTTCCCTACAAATACTACCTTCTGGGCAAACAAAAATGCAATGGATATCTGGCTAAACATCCTAATGTACTGACAGCTGTTCTACTGACAGCTTACTCTCACCTGAGCACTTCTTATATATGTATATGTGTTTGTGTCTGTGTGTATAATTTATTTTTACTTATTCACTTTACATCCTCCTCACTGCCCTCCTGCTGGTCACCCCTCACCAAGTCTTTTACCCAGGTTCCCTCCCCTTCTTTCCTCAGTGGATGGGTATGCCCCTGGATATCCTCCCACCCTGGCACTTCACTGAAGCGAAACAAGGCGGTCCAGCTAGAAGAACATATCTCATATGTAGGCAACAGCTTTTGGAATAGCCCCACATGAAGACCAAGTTGCATATCTGTTACATATGTGTAGGAAGCCTAGGCCAAGTCCCTGTATGTTCTTTGGTTGGTGCTTCAGTCTCTAAGAGCCACAAGGGTCCAGGTTAGTTGACTCTGTTGGTATTCCTGTGGAGTTCCTATCCCCTTTGGGCCATAATCCTTCTTCCTATTCTTCCATAAGAGTCTCCAAGCTCCACCCACTGTTTGGCTGTGGTTATATTCCTCTGTCTGAGTCAGTTGGTAGATGGGGCCTCTCAGAGGACAGCTATGCTGGACACTGTCTGCAAGCATAACAGAGGATCATTAATAGTATCAGGAATTGGTGTTTGAGCATGGGATGGGTCTCAAGTTGGGCCGGTTATTGGCTGGACATTCTGTTAGTCTCTGCTCTATGCCTAATCCCTGCATTACTTGTAGCCAGGATAAATTTTGAAACAAAAGTTTTGTGGGTGGGTTAGTGTCCCTATCTCTCCACTGGGGTTCATGCCTGGCCACAGGAGATAGGCTTCCCTGTTCCATATCCCAATGCTATGAGTCACAGCTAAGGATACCCCCACTGATTCTTGGGTACCTCTTCTATTCAAGTCTCCATCTCTTCCTGGAGATAACCCTTACCTCCCCCCTATCCCTATCAGTTGCAGATTTCCACTCATTCTTATGGCCATCTGGCCATCCCCCATTCCCCTCCCCATACCCAACCCTAAACACCCGGCCTCCTGACCCTCTCTCCCACCCAGTTCCCTCCCTCTATCTACCTTCCACTACCATTCCAGTCCCCCTTCCAAGTGAGGCTCAATCATCCTTCCTTGTGCCCTCCTTCCTGTCTAGCTTCCCTGGCTGTGTGGAATGTAGCATGGGTATCCTGTATTTTATGGTTAATATCTACTTGTAATTGAATTCATGAGGTGCATGTCCTTTGGGGACTGGGTTACCTCACTCTTACCTGAGCACTTCTGACCAGGACAAAAACAAAATGAGTTTCAAATGTACCTACACATTATATGTACCTACATATTATATTTTAGTCCATGAATTGAACTTATCTGAAAGCAAATGTAATAATTCATGAAAGCAAAATATTAGGTTAATAAAGAATCCAGAGAATTCCAAGAAAGTAAAGAAAGAAAAGAAAGAGGAAGAAAAGGGGGGGAGGACATGATTAATGGGTTGGTTAGACTATCCTTAATATTTTCAAGAGAAATTGAATAGTTCTGAGACAAATAGTAAGTAAAATTAAGTATCAAAACTAAAACTTATGGAACTGTAGTATGTAATAGGGTTTTGGTTTTGACTGATGGTTTGAATTGAAGTTTTGTGAGCTCTCTCTTTTTATTAGTATGAAAAGCTCCAAAGCCCTGGAACTGTGACTGTGTCACCATACTGGCAGGAATGCAAGCATTCTGAAGAGACTGTTTTGTCTCTAAGACTATTTAGACAGTGGACCCCAAGACATTTTAATTTCCCTAGGAATTTCATGCTGGATAAAGGAGAAGACTCATCCTGGTGCTAGGCAAGAGCAAAGCATCTCCTAGGAAGAGGTTTCACATGCTTCTGACAACTGAGAGCACCATTTAGGAGAATGAGTTATGGGACAGTGATAGGCAGGATCACACTGGCTGGACTTCTTAGTTATGCATATCTCTAGCTTTCTTTTACATCTAAGCTTTATATCAGGGATTGGAAAATGAATTTGAGGTGTGGTTAGGCCTCTTTGCTCCTTCTCACAAAGCAGCTAAATTGGATAGATCATCTTTCTTAGCTTTTATCTACTATTTGTTTGTTTTTGGTTTGGGTTTTTTTTGTTGTTGTTGTTGTTTGTTTGATTGATTTTTTGAGACAGAGTTTCTCTGTATAGCCCTGGCTATCCTGGAACTTACTCTGTAGGCCAGGTTGGTCTAGAACTTAGAAATCCACCTGCCTCTGCCTCCCAAGTGCTGAGACTAAAGGTGTGTGCCACCACTGCCCGGCTTATTTGTTCCTTTAATTGTCACACTGAGGACAGGGGGCAGAAATTTCAGGGCCCAGGTTTTGAACATAACAGCTGATGGTTGAAAAAGAGACATAAAATCCTTCTTTTACTGTCTTTGTAAATTATTTAAAGGCATCTTCTAAAGGCATGGTGTCCCGATGCCCTTACCAGTGAGATGAGTTCTTAGTTCAGAAACCCCAAATAGAAGGTAGGCTATGACACTCAGTAAAACTAATGTAGATGAACAGGTAGCTCTGTCAAACCCACAAAGTAAAAACTAACTATAAGATCTGGATCCTGAACTATCAAGATGCACACCTTCATGTTGACTCTGCGCGTGAATGTCAAACCGAGTTGTGGCAGGTTTCTGGGATATAGACATAGTCTATGATAACTTAGAAGAGAAGATGCTGGGTATTAAGAAATAGGCAATGAGTCTGAAGTGCACATATATGGGTTCACATGTATGTGTTAATAGTTCACTAGCATCTATTACTATCTCACTATACAATAATATACCTACTACTATTTTTATAGGTAAGTATAAAGTATAATTTTCTCTCTCTCTCTCTCTCTCTCTCTCACACACACACACACACACACACACACACACACACACATTGGGTTCTTTGAAGAAAGAGGGAAGGTTCCCACTTCCTGAAGAATAACATTGTTCTATGCCTTTCTCATGATGTCGTTCATGCTCCTTTTCAGGGAGGATACATACAGACAGAATCCTGACAAAATGCTTGAGCAATTTGCTGATGGGTTTAGTAAGACTAAAATCTATTTCTGGGAAGCAGCTTTGCTCCTCCCAGACTAAAGTACGGTTTCTTAGAATAAGACATTACAATTCAAATAACTCATGGTTCTTCTAACTCTTTAAGCAGATACTCCTTTATGTGCCACTTTCTTTAAATCAATGTTGAATCTTCTTTGATTTTTTATGGCCTTTTTCAGCTGATATGAAATGAAAATGTAGTGCATTCTTGTGATCAAAACATTGACAGATTATTTCTGGTTTCTGTGTGTCTAAGCTCTTCTTTTTGTTCCTTCTAAGTTTTTAATAGACCCTAGATTGGAGCAAAGTGAGCAGGTTTGTCAACACCAGAGTGGAGAGACCCCTTTGGTGACTTTTCTTCTATCTTCTGTCTGCTGCCAATCAGGGGCTTCCTGCCCAAGGCTGGGGAGAAGAACTCTTTGGAGAGGAAGGTTTCATGGCTTTAAAGTAGGATGTGGGTAAAGGGAATCATTTAATCTCACTAACTTCTAAGTGAAATTTAGCATTTCAATCTTTTAAAAATATCTGTGACTTTTCTCCCACTGAAATTGCAGATATTTTCCCATTAGTGCAATAATGTTTTGTATTTTGCTGTGTGTGCTTAAAACTGTTATTCTTATTCTGAAAGAGAGCCCTAGATTCTGTCAATCCAGCAAGTAGCCAAAGTTAACAAGAGACATAGTTAACCTGTAATCCCTACCTGCCCAAGGACAAGCTAACTTCCTGGAATGCTGTCGGAGTTGTAGTTCCTGGGAAATAACAAACCAAGTGTTTTGCTCACCTAAACAAGTTTCTTTGAACCAACTACACTGGATGTGCTTGATCACATACAGACAGGAGGTACTTAGGGAAAAATAGGTGAGGGCATATGCTTGCCCCTCATTGGGCCTGATAGGAAGTGCGATAAATTATGGGTTTTTAAGCCCCTGCAAAACATGACTCATGGCTACTCCTTGGGAACCCAGGGCTGGACCTGGCCAGAAATCTTTTGTTTCTGACCAGTATGTAATTAAGTTTGCTTCGAATTTAACTCAAAATTGTAGAATTGGCTTTTTCTCTCATGAATCTTAGGATTAACAGTAGCCTTCAGAGAAAAAATTTAAAAAAAAATGTTTCAAAGCTGTAGATTTAATGAGATGAAGAGAATCAGGAGAGGAGATGAAGAGCATGAGTAAATATAGTGGTGTGCAGTGGTACATCCATGCAGTCTAGCCACTCAGGAGACATATGTGAGGCATGAATCCAGTTCATTATTGTAAGACCAACCCCAATAACATGAGACCCTGTGTAAAAAGAAAAAACACAAACAACAAAAAACCAAAACTCTATGTTCTTTGTATGTTTAAATGAGATCAACAGAAAATGAGATGTTTCATCTGTACCTCAGAAGCTTAACCCACAGAGAAGCCTGTCAAAATTTGAGCTTTATGTATACAAAAGCAATACATTAAAATAGAATAAGAAATAAAATAATATTAACTTTGTACAGACTCTTACTTTCCAGAAAATCCACTTTAGTGTGCAGGACATTTATTTAAAGAGGGGACTTGAGAACCTCTTGTGGCATTGGACTTGAGGCCCACATTATTCATGTGTCATTGTTTAAATGCTTTGAACCTTTCTCTGTCCTTGAATATTTTCAGTTTCTGCAAGAATTAAGGTTAAGAGGAGAGAAAGACCAAATCATAACCATACATTACAGAATATTTAATAAATAGACAGCCCTGGCCCTACTACCAACCGTGGAAGACTCAGTCTGGCAGCACTATGGGAGAAGCTGTGTGACCCCAGCCCCCACTTGGATAGGATCAGAAGCTTGGTTTCCTCACCCAGAATTCTTCCCATGCCAAATCTGAGGATAAGAAATTGCCACCAGACTCCAGGCAAAGCTTGAGGGCTGACTTTTCATGCTTGACCTTGGCATCCGAGTTCCCAGGACCAGCAAACAACAAATACAGAAAGATAAATTTCTTAGATATTTTTTACTCAGTTGCTGACTGATGGCTCTGAGCCAAAGCTCACCAGCTCATCCTGCTGGGCAGCTGCAGTTTGTGGGAAAATAGCAGTGCAGCCTGGAACCCAGAAATCTAAATGCACTGAGGTCATCAGCCTGCTCCAGCATGCTGCAACCTCGGCAGCAACCCTTCTGAGGACTGAGGAGGCAGAAAAAAGAAACAAAATGAGAAGCATCCCTCCTCTCAAGAGCAGATGTCCTGTCTCTGGATATAGAATATTTACTTCACTCCTTTCCCCTTCCTTCAATCAACACAAGTTTATATTTATCAAAGGGTGGTACCCAATCATCCAGGCTTCCCTGGGCCCATTGCTCTGGACACTCGGAAAGCTCTCTAGGTCCCTTATTCCAAGGTGAGTCCCAAATCATTTTATATCAACATATTACAAATTCAATGTGAGAGTCTTGATTTTCATATCCTTTTCTGATACTTAGTGATTACTCTCTCCATCTGTATTCCTGAAATAGAAATTCTTTTGTATGTTTTACCATGTCCCTGGTTCTTTTCTACAAAATTCTACATGCATGTCTTCTGGTGTATAGGAGGGAACTTAAAGCCCTTCCCTGAATAATATTAATTATATTTCTTACATTGAGACTTGGAGCAAACAACAAATAAAACCATGATGGATGGGTTTGTTTGTTTGCTTGTTTGTTTTGTTTCCCATCCCCATTATGATCAGAGGAACTGTGCCCATGGAATATTCTCTTCAATATACCCTACCATCTTCAATCTGAGTTAACAGAATAAATACCATTCTTTATAAACTAAATCCTGTCTAAGATTAAATCAGACAGGTCTATGAAACTGATATGGAAGAAAGATTATCTAAAACACTTTTTTTTTTAACCAGCTACTTGAGATTTTTTTTTTCCTTTCCTTTTTGTTTGTTTTAAACTTTAGATTTTATTCCCCTCCTGGTCCACTCTCCAAGTGTTCCACATCCCATATCTCCTCCCTGCTCCTCTGTCTCCACAAGGATGACCCCATCCCCTACCCTACCAGACCTCTAAACTACCTGGGGCCTCCAGTCTCTTGAGGATTAGCTGCATTTTCACTGACTAAACCCAGACCCGACAGTCCTCTGATGTATATGTATGTGTTGGGGACCTCTTCTCAGCTGGTGTATGCTGCCACATTGGTGTTCCAGCATCTGAGAGATCTCAGGGGTCCAGGTTAATTGAGACTGCTAGTCCTCCTACAGGTTTACCCTCCTCCTCAGCTTCTTCCAGCTTTCCCCTAATTCAAGCACAGAGGTCAGCAACTTCTGTCCATTGGTTGGGTGCAAATATCTGCATATGACTCTTTCAGCTACTTGTTGGGTCTTTAGGAGGGCAGTCATGATAGGACCCTTTTTGTGAGCACTCCACAGTTTCTGTAATAGTGTCAGGTCTTGGGCCCTCCCCTTGAGCTGGATCCCACTTTGGGCCTGTAGCTGGACCTTCTTTTCCTCAGGCTCTTCTCCATTTCCATCCCTGCAATTCTTTCAAACAGGAACAATTATGGGTCAGAGTTTTGACACTGGAATGGCAACACTATCCCTCATTTGATGCCCTGTCTTTCTGCTGGAGGTCAAGTTCCCTCTCTCAAATATAGGGCATTTCATCTAAGGTTCTTCTCATTGAGTCCTGAGTGTCTCTCACCTCCCATATCTCTGGTACATTCTGGAGGGTCCTCCTAACCTCCTACTTCCCAAAGTTGCATGTTTTCATTCTTTCTACTGCCCCCCCCCAGGGATTTCAGTCCTTTCCCCCACTCAATACCCAATCATGTTCTCCTCTCCACACTCTCATTCCCTTTCCTTCCTACATCCCTCCCACCCCCTTGTGGTTGCTTTCTTCTCTCCCCCAAGTAGAACTGAGGCATCCTCACTTGGGCCCTTCAGCTTGTTGAACTTTTAGAGTTCTGTGGGCTGTATCATGGGTATTCAGCACTTTTTTTTGTTTTGCTAATAACCATTTATTACTGAGTATATACCATGCATGTCATTTTGGGTCTGAGTTACTTCACTCAGGATGATATTTTCTAGTCCCATCCATTTGTCTGCAAAACTAAGGATGCCCTCATTAATAGCTGAGTAGTATTCCATTGTGTAAATAAACCACATTTTCTGTATCCATTCTTCCGTCGTGGGACATCTGGGTTGTTTCCAGCTTCTGGCTATCACAAACAAGGCCACTATGAACATAGTGGAACATGTGCCCTTATGGCAGGATGGGACACCTTTTGGATATATTCCCAAGAGTAGTCTTGCTGGTCCTTCAGGTAGATCTATTTTCAATTTTCTGAGGAATCTCCTGATTGATTTCCAGAGTAGTTGTACCAGGTTGCAATTCCACCAACAATGGAGGATGTTCCTCTTTCTCCACATCCTTGCTAATGTGTGCTGTTCCTGAGGTTTTAATTTTAGCTATTCTGGATTGTGTAAGGTGGAATCGCAGGGTCATTTTGATTTGCATTTCCCTGATCACTAAGGACTTTGACATTTCTTTAGGTGTTTCTCAGCCATTTGAGATTCCTCTGTTCTGAATTTTTGGTTTAGTTCTATACCTCATTTTTTGATTGGGTTGTTTGGTTTTTTAGTGATTAACTAAAACATTTTAAGACAATTTACCTTTCAGTGGCAGTTCTAAGAGATGTGTTTGTATTTAAAACTCTATTTGCTTCTGAAAATAAACTTGGGAAGAAAGTTGTCCTGCCTTTCCTCTTTTGATTCTTTCCTTAGACATCAAGAGCTTATGTGATTTTTTTAAAAATCAGACCTGTCCAACTCCATGATCACTAAAGCAAATTGGATCAGGTTGATGTTGATGTGGCAAATGATCTCAAGAGTGAATATGTATCATCTCAGCACAGGTCTCCTGCTGAAAGGCTAGAAGATAGACAGGCTTCCCAGGTGGCAGTCAGAAAAAAAGAGGGACAATAGCTAGGTTACAAAACTGGCCAATTCCTGAGATGGCCTGCCTCCCTTCCATCCTTTTGACTTGAGATAAAAGCTTTGTAAGCATTTTGCCTCCTACCAGAGGCACCCTGTTGATGGACTGACTCAACAAGTTCAAGGACAACACAGCAGTTGCTGGCCAATCAATTATCCTCAAACTGATCAATCCAAATTAAGGGAGGAAATCTCTGCAGAGTATTAGAAACCCAGCCCTTAAGAAGAGAGTAGATGTTTTTCAGCCTTCTTAGTTTCCCTTCTACATTGCAGAGGGACATTTTCTCTGAGTATCTATTGTATGTGTGTGTGTTTCCTCACCCCTCACCCACATGGTTTTCTTCAACTGCGGGTTCTGCCCTCATTATTTGAGATTTCTCCAATGCTATCTGTTGCACTTGAGACATTTTCTGCGTTTTAATTCTTTAACCACCAGAAAAATGAAATAAAACAAAACTTAAAACAGAAAATACTCCTAGAGCAATGGTTCTCAACCTTCCTAATGCTGAAACAATATGATTCCTCATGTTGTGATGACCTCCACTCATAAAATTATCTTGTTGCTACTTCATAACTGTAATGAATCATCGTGTAGATATCTGACATGTGACCCCCAAAGAGGTTGAGATCATTGCCCTAGACTGTTATTATTTTGGAGGCTCACATGGGATTTCCTCTGATGATCATAGACTCATCAATGTAAGAAAACATCCTAAAAAGAATCAGAAGGTGTGCCTTCTAAGCATCTAGGACCCTTCTCCCATTCTGGTAAAAGAATTTTTTTTCTTTCTTTAAAGAAGTTCCATTCAGACCTAACTTTGTCTTTGTACCCTAGGAAGCCAGTTTAGTTGTTTGGTAAGAGTTAAATATGATCCATTTGCCTGAAGGAGGGAAGTTTACAAAGTTACTCTTTACCTGGAGTCAGACAGATCTTTAAAATTTTTTCAAACATGCCTGTATCTCCTATACTGTCTCTTCTGCAATCTTGAGAGTGAGACAGGCAAACAAACTACTGTTTTAAACTTAAATTGTGTGGTGGTTTGGATTTGCTTGGCCCAGGGAATGGCACTATTAGGAGGTATGGCCTTGTTAGAGTAGGTGTGGCTTCGTTGGAGGAAGTATGTCACTGTGGTCGTAGGCTTTGGGACCTTCTTCCTAGCTTCCTGGAAATCAGTCTTCTCCTGTTTGCCTTTTTAACAAGGTGTAGAACTCTCAATTTCTTTAGCACCATGCCTGTGGAGATGCTGCTATGCTTCCCACTTGATGATAATGGACTAAACCTCTGAATCTGTAAGCTAGCCCCAATTAAATGTTGTCCCTTACAAAAGTTTCCTTGGTCATGGTGTCTCTTCACAGCAATGAAACCCCAACTAAGACAAATTTTATGGTGGTTAAGTTTCTTTTTTTCTTTCTTTCATTCTTTCTTTCTTTCTTTCTTTCCTTCTTTCTTTCTTTCTTTTTTTTTTTACTCTAAGCTCCCTGAGAGATCTCAAACTGAACACAGCTACTCTGAGCTGCAACTATGGAATTCCTTCTTGTGTTTTTAGACTTTTGCTAAGTGTGACTACTCACAGAGGTCATAGAAACTGCTTCCTCTTTTACCCATGATAAGTAATTAAAGTGTGTATTTAAAGAAAAGAATGTAATATTCCACATTTAGTCTATTAGATGTGTCAATCCCAAAGGGGCTTTTGCATGATGGAAAATGGGCTCACCTTAAGTAAAAAGCCACCACCATGTGGCTTGTTGCCATCTGGGCTGACAAACTCACCAGGATGGAAGTAAGCATGTGGTTGGCTACTTCTTGACTGGTGACATCACCAATCTTTAATTTCTGCTCAAATTTAAAGTAACATTACAAATTAATTACTAGAAATAGCAAACTGGTGCAATTGACCCTTTCGCTGTTCAATAACCATACTTGGAGATCTACACTGATGTGGTCAGAGAAATTAAAAGGGAGGGCATTCTCTCTCTTGTCCTCTAAGGCCAACTAAGTCCCAGGAAACTTTGGGAATCAAATGTCTTATAACTGTATAAAGCCACCTGTTCTCTTCTTGAGGGAGGCTATGGAGATGCCATTGAGTAGACTCAAAGCAATGTTCAACTAAAAGAAAAAGAACTCTACATACTTCCAAAGGAAACCATGGTCAAACAATGCCTTTCGACTTATCCTTAGATGGATCAACAGACAAGAGACAAGATGAGACAGAGGCTCCTCTCAAGCCCAAGTATGTTCTAAGGACCAGACCTTCAACTGGCCTTGACAGTAAAACCAAAGTAATTGATTTTGGCCACCTACATGGTCTTATATATCCAGAGAAAAGTATAGTCAGGATTTAAATGATCCATATATTTCTTTATCAGTCTTCAAACATACTTAATCACAAACAGCTGTTTCTCACTAATGAGAAACATGGTTTCTCTTCCTCATAACAACTATCCTTTTCTCAAAGAGTATTTCTTACAGCTGTAAAATGACATCCTGCATCCAAAACAATCATGTTCCTTGGTTAAAGGAGGCTGTTATCAAACTTACAGATGCTAAGGTCTGTGGTGACTTCAACAAACTGAATTTAGATTTCACTCAGGTGTGGCCTATATTGACCAGCAACACAGGACAGATGGACACATGGGCAGAGGCAACTCTTGCTGGTAAGGTACTCCCAATAGGTATTCTACAGGATTCTGGTAAAAATATGTTCTAATGCACAGTCCGGTCAGCTACAAAATCATATATCAACCATAATGCTAAGGAATTTTCCTCCATACCTGTGTTTTTTCATGTTCCCCATGAGGTTAGAGTAAAAGAAAGTCAATGGCTGATGATAGGCATCTTGAAATCTTAAATCAGAAAAATTATCTCCTCCATGCTAGACATCTTACAGTAGATGAATTGACAGTGAAATCATCAATCTCAATGATACATACGACAAAACCTGGCAAGGATTCTTTAGATGGTTTTATTGCTTTTTCTCTTCTTCTAATAAGGGCAATACTGACCCAGCTATTTTTCTTACTGTGCCCTTTGTAGGAATTATAAGATTACTAAGAGTCTCATTTTATATAAGTTACAGATGTGACCTCACTCATATGACAAGCTCCTAAGATCCACACCATTACCAAATGTCTATCTTACACTCTGGATCATTGCCATGGTTAAGTTTTACTCTGTCCCCTTAGATTGACATCCCCTGCATTTTTACTGTTGCACTCCCTCATCAACCTTTTCTCAACTTGAAGCAGCCAAGAGCCATTAGAGCTCTCAAACCCATAACAGTAGTTAAGGTGACCTCTGAGAGGGAAGAATAAAAGAGTAGGAGTTAGACAGACTCCCTGGTAAGGGGGATTGATAAGGAGAGGGGCCCTGGCTAACTAATAAAGTTGGCAAATTTCCAAAATCTGCTTCTTCTTCATTCTCCTCACTTGAGACAAAAGCCTGGCAACTTAAAGCAAAGTCCTTTAGTCTTGTATGTCAAACAGCCAGTCCCTGCTGAAGGAAGGACTAGCTCAACAAGCTCAAGGCCAGATCAGTTGGCTAGCCAATTAACCATTCTACCTTTCTTTAAACTGATCAACCTTCAATTAAAAACCTTCAATTAAAAACCCAGCCCTTGTGAAGAGTTTTTGGGCTTTTAGATCCTTTTAGATCCCCCTTCACTCTGTTTGTAGAGGGTCTCTTGCTCTTTGCATCTGTTGTGTGCCTGTGTTTCATCAACCCCGATAAACACCTGCCTTCAATGCTGCTGTCCATGATGTCTCAGTTCTCCCCATTGTTTGAGCTTGAGATTTTTCCCACCTTTTAATTCTTTAGCTGACAAAGAAAGCACTCACTAAAGACTCTTAGCCTGTGTCAGTAGGCTTATGGTTATATATCCATAGGAAGTTTCTTAGGCCACACTTAAATCCAATGACAAAGTTGTTATAATTAAGGGAAATATCTAAGATGTGGTAGAAGATTTTCTACAAGAATGATCACAGAAAATGAAGTCTGATAGCATGGTGAGGCTTTGATTCTCTGGATCTCAAGATTGACATTATAAAAGTTTTCGGTTCAGGAATCAGGCCCTTTTTTGCTGGAATTATTTTCTTTTTATTATTTGATGAATAGTCCTCCTTCAAAACCTTCCCTCCAAAATCTAGCTTAAGAGCTCAAGTGATAGCTATCTAGTTAAGAGCTCTTGCTATTCTACTGGAATATCTGAGTTCACTTTCCAGATCTGTAACTCCAGTTCCAGAGCATCCAACACAGTCTTCTGACCAACCCCACCCTACCCCCTCAACACACAGGACATACACACATACATATGTTGAGGTTTTGTTTTTTCTGTTTATTGTAATGCTAAGTGCTACCTCCCAAGATCTGGAAACTGTATGTAGCTTCTGAGAACCTGACCCCAGTCAATTTGGGCTGGTAAATAAAGATGCCAGCAGCTAATGGATGGAGAGAAGAGACACAGGTAGGGGTTAGGTTTCCTGGGCTAGAGACCATGAGGAAGGAGAAGGAGAGAGTCTCCATGAAAGAAGAAGAATGAACATGCAGGAGGGAGAAGGAAAGCTATCATGTAAAAGGGCCAAGAGAGTGTGGCCCAGTGGGCTGTTCATTTGGGTCAAGAGCAGCCAAAATAAAACATAGAAATTAGTAACTAGTAACTCGGAGCTATCGGTAAGAAAGTGGATCCTAACAGCACGGAGGTTAGGCAGTAGCCTGGCTATTGTGCTGCTTAAGGCATTAAAATGTAAGGCTGTGTGTGTTTCATTTGGGAACATAAATGCTCAAAGGTGGGAAGGAACCCTGTGCCAGGATTTATTAAGTTAGATTAAACTACATACATACCCATAAATAATAAAATAAATATCAAAATCAGATTTAACTTAACTGTTACCACTATATTGAGGTATATTACATATGACAAATGTTGGTACATTGTGGAACTCTTTTTCATGTCTTCTTGTGGTAAAAGTGAGCTTTCTCAGTATTTGATGTTGAAGCCTAAATATTAAAGACATTTATCAAAGCAAAGGTCATGCAGGCTAGCTTAAGATGCTACGCTGGAAATCCCTACTATTTTAATGGAAGCTGGTGGTTGCATGCTTGGGTCTGTTAACATAAGTGGCCAGATAGCAAACACGATAAAGCTCACAGTTTAATTTCACTGAACTCCTTTCTAAACAACCTTTCTATTTACAAAAAGCACTAAGCTTTTCTGGGACTAGGCATTTATCTTACAGCCAGTGTTTTCAATTGTCTGCCACAGCCCCATCCACTGTCTGGTGAAAGGAGCTGCCTAACATGTAGTAGAGGGAAAATGTTTGTCTTCCATATCCACCAGGAGCTAAAAGAGTGCTGACTCATGAATCATGAAGAATGTTTGAGATGAACCATGGACACTATAAGTAGCAAAAGTTGCATTACACCACCAAGAAACCTTTTATTTAGAAACACAGTCTTGATTCTTGGAAATTGGAGAAACTTCTTATTCATTGGCAGGTATAGTGAGGGCTGTGAATTGATAATTCACAATTATGAAGAATTACAAGGCAATCAAGAATCTTCCTCTCTCTTGATGCCACTGGAAAAATGAAAATTTTAACAAAAAAAATCCCTGCCAGTTTTCTTATATTTCTCAGTGACAAAATGATATAAATCTAAGCCTGGAATACATCAATAGAAAAGTCTATGGGACCTCACCAGAGTTGTTTTATCAACTCAAAGAGGTATCTTTGGTTAAATTCTCACTAATATGTAAATGAAGCTCTGAGAAAACTACCCCTCCTGGTATGGTAGCCACTGGCAATTAGTCTGCCCAACAACAACCAACAAAAGAGGTAGTGTGTGTATGAAGGCCCCTCCTATAACTGTAACTGGGAAGAGAAATTTTGAGTAAGCCTCTGCTTCTTAGAGAAGATATTGGCAATGTCCTGAGGACATCTCAACTCCCCACACAGCACAGCAACCCTCAGGGCCTTTCCCCCTGTGGTAGTTTGAATATGCTTGTCACAGGGAGGTTACTGCTTGTCCCTCCTCATTCTCTCATTCTCTTGCTTCTCTGTTGCTCTTACTCTCCCCTTCCCATTCCTTCCCTCCACCACCCCACATATTCATAGCTGGCCTCTATTTCTCTACTCTCTCTCTCTCTCTGCCTTTTTCTGCCTCTACTACCCTTTTAACTCCCCTCTCCGTGCCCTGAATAAACTCTATGCCATCATGTAGCTGGTCCCTCAGGGGGAAGGGATACCTTGGCATGGGTCTGTTGAAACATCCCCTTCCCCCATACCTTACAACCCCTCCATAGAGCATATTCTCTTTCTCTTTCTTTTTTTATAAACATATCACATGGTACTGTGACTCGGATCTAGAAACTCTGCAGGTTTGCATACGGATCCTTAGTTGCTAGCCCTAAACTGGTAAGCTCCCATCCCCCACTGGTCAGAGTAACTGCCTGCATGGTCCCAGGGGAGAGTTCTTGAGCTCAGAGCTACCCCTGTGCTGTCCTTTAGGATGGGAGACATTCAGTCTTTCACTGACCCTTGTTCTAGGACTTCTTCCCTTGGGTGAGATGCCCCTCTCTTTTTGATACAGTTTCTTTCTCTCTGATGAGTAATTCCCAAGCCCAGGTAAATTGTTCTCTCTGGCTCAGGAGCATCAGCTCTGAGCATTAGCCCCCAGGCCCCAACATGACAACTGGCAGTCTGGCCTGTGCTGGGATCTTTCTCAGGTTGTTAATGCCCTCAGGACGCTAGCAGGGGCGGTTAATAACCCAATTATCTCACTCAGGGGTCACTCTTTCTCTGCTTGGTCCCGACTTACTGGGATGTCTTGGTCTAAAGCAATTATCTCTACGTGACAGCTAAACTGCCACTTTCTCACTAGCAATCCATAGGGGAGACTTTCTCCTCCCTCTACCTCATTTGAGGACTGCTGCATCCACCAGTTCAATGAGCTTGTCGGGTCTGGCCCCGCGCCCTACCGAGTACCCTGTTTGCTGCCCTCCACCTTCTGATCCTTAGCTCTGCTCCCTTTCAACTTGGGAAAAGTGGGTCTGGCCCTGCCCCTTGCATCCTGCCAGGGTCCCATCTGTGAGACATGCTTTCCCACAAGCTCAACCACCTGTCACCCCCCCTCCCCGTCCCCCCGCCACACACACACAAAACAGCTTTCTTCTTGTCTGAGAAGCTGCTCTCCTGCACACGCGAGGGAGCTCCTCCCTC